>NC_064862.1:45788595-46053087 GCF_024139225.1 Suncus etruscus | reverse complement strand
TCTTTCTTTCTTTCTTTCTTTTCTTTCTTTCTTTCTTTCTTTCTTTCTTTCTTTCTTTCTTTCTTTCTTTCTTTCTTTCTTTCTTTCTTTCTTTCTTTCTTTCTTTCTTTCTTTCTTTCTTTCTTTCTTTCTTTCTTTCTTTCTTTCTTTCTTTCTTTCTTTCTCTTTCTTTCTTTCTTTCTTTCTTTCTTTCTTTCTTTCTTTTCTTTCTTTCTTCCTTTCTTTCTTTCTCTTTCTTTCTTTCTTTCTTCTCTCTTTCTTTCTCTCTTTCTTTCTCTCTTTCTTTCTTTCTCTCTCTTTCTCTCTCTTTCTTTCTTTCTTTCTTTCTTTCTTTCTTTCTTTCTTTCTTTCTTTCTTTCTTTCTTTCTTTCTTTCTTTCTTTCTTTCTTTCTCTCTCTCTTTCTCTCTCTCTTTCTTTCTTTCTTTCTTTCTTTCTTTCTTTCTTTCTTTCTTTCTTTCTTTCTTTCTTTCTTTCTTTCTTTCTTTCTTTCTTTCTTTCTTTCTTTCTTTCTTTCCTTTCTCTTTTTCTCTCTTTCTTTCTTTCTTTCTTTCTTTTTCATCTTTTTTCTTTCTTTCTTCTTTCTTTCTTTCTTTCTTTATCTTTCTTTCTTTCTTTTTCTTTCTTTCTTTCTTTCTTTTTCTTTCTTTCTTTCTTTCTTTCTTTCTTTCTTTCTTTCTTTCTTTCTTTCTTTCTTTCTTTCTTTCTTTCTTTCTTTCTTTCTTTCTTTCTTTCTTTATTTCTTTCTTTCTTTCTTTCCTTCCTTCCTTAATTCCTTTTTCTTTCTTTCTTTCTTTCTTTCTTTCTTTCTTTCTTTCTTTCTTTCTTTCTTTCTTTCTTTCTTTCTTTCTTTCTTTCTTTCTTTCTTTCTTTCTTTCTTTCTTTCTTTCTTTCTTTCTTTCTTTCTCTCCTTCCTTCCTTCTTCTTCCTTCCTTCCTTCTTCCTTCCTTCCTCCTTCCTTCCTTCCTTCCCTCCTTCCTTCCTTCCTTCCCTCCTTCCCTCCTTCCCTCCTTCCTTCCCTCCTTCCTTCCCTCCTTCCTTCCCTCCTTCCTTCCCTCCTTCCTTCCCTCCCTCTTTCCCTCCCTCTTTCCCTCCCTCCTTCCTTCCCTCCTTCTTTCCCTCCTTCCTTCCCTCCTTCCTTCCCTCCTTCCCTCCCTCCTTCCCTCCCTCCTTCCCTCCCTCCCTCCCTCCCTCCCTCCCTCCTTCCTTCCCTCCTTCCTTCCTTCCTTTCCTTCCTTCCTTTCCTTCCTTCCTTTCCTTCCTTCCTTTCCTTCCTTCCTTTCCTTCCTTCCTTTCCTTCCTTCCTTTCCTTCCTTCCTTTCCTTCCTTCCTTTCCTTCCTTTCCTTCCTTCCTTTCCTTCCTTCCTTCTTCCTTCCTTCCTTCCTTCCTTCCTTCCTTCCTTCCTTCCTTCCTTCCTTCCTTCCTTCCTTCCTTCCTTCCTTCCTTCCTTCCTTCCTTCCTTCCTTCCTTCCTTCCTTCCTTCCTAGACCGTAAAGAAATGTGCCTGAATCATTTAAATGATATCAGTTTCCCAACTAATGTGGGCTTCCCTTTATCAACTCTCTGACAAAGTTGATAATAATTTGAAGATGTTGGCACATAAGAGTTTCTTTTCTTTTTCTTTTCTTCCTTTTTTTCTTCCTTCCTTCCTTCCTTCCTTCCTTCCTTCCTTCCTTCCTTCCTTCCTTCCTTCCTTCCTTCCTTCCTTCCTTCCTTCCTTCCTTCCTTCCTCCTTCCTCCTTCCTTCCTTCCTTCCTTCTTTTCTATTTCTCCTTCCTTCCTTTCTTCTTCCTTCCTTCCTCTTTCTTTTCTCTTTCTTTCTGTTCTTTTTTCTTTCTGTTTTTATTTATTTATTTACTTTCTTTTTACTCTTATCTTTACTTCTTTTTGGATTGCTTTTGGGCCACATCTGGCTCTATTGAGAGCTTACTCCTGATTCTACACTGCTCAATCACATACACCTATTTGCTGTACTATATACCTCTGGCTCTAGAAATAAAATATTTCTGAGAGGGGTTAATTTTTAGTTAATATATTACAGAGGTTCTATATATTATAATATTAAAACAAAATATTGTTATTTAGAGTTAAAGAAATTAAGATTAAAGTTAGTCACTCTTAAGTGAAATCTTTACAGGAAAAATAATTTTTTATTGATATCTGTGATAAGTTTCTTATGTTTCTGGGGTGGAGATATAATAAAGTAGGGAAGGCATTTGTCTTGCATGTGGCTGCCCAGGTTTGATCTGCAGCAGCCAATATGGTCCCCCAATCCTTGCTAGGAGTAACCTCTGAACACAGAGCTAGAATCCCTGATCACCACTAGAAGTGGACCCAATTTTTTTTTTAAATGATTTTCCATTTCTGGCTTGGCAGTGAAACCTTAGAGAACAGATATCAAGTTTCATGACCCTCTGAGGTCACCTTTGTCTTAATAAAAGTGCAGTGAAAACTCATAATGAGCTGTTTCTTGTGCTCCCTCCACTGCTCCTGGAAAGAGGAACAAAAATTTTATGTCAGAGACACAGGTAATTCAGGTCAAAGACAATGGTTCCTACTTCACTAGAAAAAAATGGAGTGGCCTACCTGGCGACCAAATACATGCATCACACCTTGGAACAGAATATCTTTCCCACTCTACACTTACTGCATAAGTATCTTCATTAAAAAAAACCACTCAGGGTATTAAGTGCCCACTGAAGTCTGAGAAGCCATGGTTTAATGGAAGCTTTGTTACACCCTTCATTAGGTCATAGATTCAAATGCTTTTGCTCCCAGCTTCATTCTTCATAGCTTAGAGAAAGCCCTTCACTGACTTCAGTCTTGTAATTTGAGTCGATGTGTTGAAATATGGAAGAACATAGAAATGTTGACAAGGAGAAGCAGGGCAGCTGTACAAACAGAATAATCCACTTCTATGAGATCATTACCTGGATTCCAATTCACCCAACAATGGGTCGGAGGAGGGTTTAACAGGGAAGTGATGGATGAGTCATAAATAGCTAGGATGGGCTACCAGTCTAAGACTTTCTCACTTCCTAGTCAGGAGAAAATGATCAGGGCTCTAAAACTTAATTGAATAACATTGAAAAGAATGGTATAAACGAGCAACTAAACTGACGTATTTTGGACATATTTGGACATAAATATTTCTATAAGCTGCTGAAGGCTGGATCTTATTTTTTTTTTTTTTTTTGATTCGTCTAGCCACTCTGCCTTTTTATGGGGGAGTCCAGCTTATTGGCATTCAGAGAAATTATTTATATAAAGAAACGTTGCTATTTTTTGGTGTGGGATTTGGTTGTTTGAAATTGGTCCTTTGCTTTTTATAGGCAGCCTTTTAGTTATGCTGTGGGGTTGTCCAATGATAGCAAATATAACTCTCTTGTTTTGTTTCAAAATGTTTGTATTCTTCCCTCAAATCTAGTTGACAGATTTGCAGGGGAGTGAAATCTTGGTTGAAGATTTTTTTCATTCAGTCCCTTGATTATATCATTTCTCTTATCACTTGCTTGTTTGATTTCAGTTGAGAGCTGTTAGAAGATTTTATAGTTTTTCGCTTGTATTTGAGGTTTTGCTCCTCTTAATGTTTAAGCTATCTTGACTCTTTTTGGTTTTTGATATTTTGATTATGATGTGTCTTGGTGTTGCTCTGTTTGCTTGGTTCTCTTTGGACTTCTTGAGTTTCAGCAGAAGTTTCCATCCAGAAAGTCTTTCTTCTCTTTTCTCATTTTCCTTTTCTTCTAGTAGTCTTATAATTTGGAGATTATTTATCTTGCTCTTATCCATTAAATACCTTCAATTTTCTTCCATTCTTTTACATCTTTTTCCTTTGGACTTTTCATTCTTATTGCTAACTTGTAAAGCCCAAGTTTTCTAATAAGTGTTCTGCATTAACAATTCTGTTGCTTTGGATTGATATTGTATTCTTTGGGCCTTTTTCTTTCATACACTAAATCCATTCATCCTTGAATAGCTTGAATTTCTTTTCCAATGATTCCTTAATTTCTGTTATCATCATGTAGCATTGATTTGAAGTCTTCTTTGGCTAAGATCAAGAATTTTAATAAATTTTAGAACTTACCTGAACTTTTGTCCCTGTCTGTAGCAGCAACTGGATTCCTTTTCTTTGCCAATGTTCAAGTTTTGTAGATGCCACAGTGGACCTTTGGACCCCTAGGGCCTGAGTTCTGACCCAATTTGCCACTTTAAACTCATAGATGAAGCTCACATCTCTATGGTTCTCTATCTTGTAAATGAAAAGGTATTTTAGCCAGACAGCAGATTTACTCTGAGTTCCCACCAGCCCTTAGAGCCCATGACACATGAAATTCAACCAAAAGTAGTTGTGTGATTACAAGTAGTGGCATTTCTAGAAGATGGATGTGAAAGCCCTTTCCTCAGCACTGAGCAGTATGGAAGCAGCTTTCCTAGGGCCCAGCTGAGGAGAGCAGTTGAGAGGTGGAAGTCACAGAGCAGGGTGGGTGTGTGGGGTGCATATGTGGGGAGTGGGAGGTAGGTCCCTGGATGATGCAGCTGGTGGAACTGCTGTCTTCTTTAGTGGGAAAGGTTTTGAAAAGCAATTAAGCACTTTGCCACCCTATGGGTCACCACTGACTTTGGTCTCACCATGTCCTGACTCTATCCTGCCCTGCGGGATTATGGGATTTGTCTGTTTCTACATCAATCAATATACACATTGTTTTTCATTGGATAGAATTCTTTGAAAGTAGCCTCTGTGATTGGTAGTGAAAGTGGATGGCCCCATGTTCCAGGTGTGACATTTTTTTCTCATAAATAAAGCTTGGGCAGAAAGGAAAAAGCCCTTTCATTTTTGGTTCTCTGTGGTGCTGGCTGCTTAGAGTGGTAGTCGGCAGATAGGATAAGGGTAACGTGGTTTAACCCTCCAGTTTGGACCTGGAATACTGACCAGACGGTCTGATGTCAGAAGATGGTCTGTAAAATAATTCAAACACAACACACTTAGCTAAAGAGAAAAGACTTGGACAATTCCCATGCTACCCTCACTCCTATCCACAGACCACCACTCCAAGCAGCCAGCACCACGGAGATCCGGCGCCAAAGCTTTTTATATGAGGAAAAATGTCACACCTGGAAGGTGGGGCCATCCGGCTTCACTACCAAAGGGTCTACATTCAAGAATTCTACCCAATAAAAAACTGAATATTGATTGATGTAGAAACAGACAGATCCCATAATCCCACACTGTCCAACTAGCCCAATAATCACATACAAAGCCCCTTAGACCTCAGCATCCTGTTCTAGATGGCTGGGAAGCCCAGCAAGAAGGCAACTGCTCCTTCCTGGAGCCCCAGATCCCCTACACCTCCTTTTCCATGGAGCACTCTGTGATGACACCAGGAAATGCACTCCCAGGTAAAGGGTCTGTGTTGAGCTCAGTTAGTTGTCATTATATTCATTCACTAACAGTTTTGGACATCAGCTTCCAGCTTGGCCTTCTTTTCTGAAGGTTTAAGGACTGATGGTTAAGTGTCCGGAAGACTAGAGGAAAATTATTTAGAACAGTTTCATCTCAGCGAGAATGGGTTTAAGTGAGAAATCAATTCTTGCCCATTTATGTCAGGCATTCCTGACTTATGGATATTTAAATTTTTTTTCCTATATCTCCCATGGAATGCTCCTGTACCTGTGTCAGTGTCCTCCTTTTTGTCCTCTTTGTCTCTGGGCTAAGGGACTCATTTAAGTGCCAGGCTATGTTATAATCTTTAATATTGAAGTAGTATAAATATTTAATTGATTTCAGAATGTATTTGGTCTCCTTGTAGAACTTGAAACACTATAGGGTGTAATATACTCTTCTTTTTCTATGACTCTGTGTGTGTGCATGTGTGTGTGTGTGTGTGTGTGTGTGTGTGTGTGTGAATTCTCATAGTGTGTGAATTCTCAAGCATGAAGATGAGATGATGAGAACAGGTTCTCTTCAGCACACACAGTCAGCATGAGCCAAGGGGAGAGACAAATCTCCGCCACATGCTGAAAAATTCCCAATATATTTGAGGCTCTGTCTTCTTCATTGCAGAATATGGTGGGTACTATACATTCGACTTAATTATCTTTTATTTCTAAATTTTTGCTATTGCTTCTGTCATTTCTCCTCTTTTTAGTCAATATTGGAAAAATTCTCTCTCTTGATTATGATCTCACTTCACCTTTTCTTAGCTACAAACTCTCCTGATTTTAAATAATTTTCAAGAAATCATGGATAATAATGATCTGTGTTGGCAAAGTCTTTTGAAAACTCTCCTTTCATGCGAGTAATTGTGAGTTGGATTTGGGCTGCTCCCTCCACCCTCATACCAGGCACTGAGTGGTGCTTCTGTTGTCTTCCTAGGGGCCCTGAGTTTCAGATTTCTCGGCCCTGGGGTTGGTGTACAGGTGGGAGACTCCTTTTTTCCATATGACATCTGTTCAGAATACTCAAATTCTGTCCGGAAATTGGCATCCAGTGTTAACAAGGGAACAGGGACAGGGCCTCATGACCTCTAGACTTTCAATCAAGGTATTAAGTTAAATGTTCCATTTTCCTGGAAAACCACCTGTTTTCTAGCTACTCCAGCTGCTTCCCCTGAGCACCTTTTCTGAGAACCCCCAGAAAGGGCTTCCCATCTAGCTTGTTCCATCTGTATTCTTAGAAGCATTTCCTCTATGATGTCATTGGAACTTGAGTTTGAGCCAGCATGGGAACCATGTTTATTTAAAATATTTGCTCTTTTCTTAGAATTGAAGAGGAGTACAAGAGGTAGGTCATGGGAGATAGCATGGAGGTAGGTCATTTGCCTTGCATGCAGAAGGGGAGTGGTTCAAATCCCGGCATCCCATATGGCCCCCCCCGAGTCTGCCAGGAGCAATTTCTGAGTGGATAGCCAGGAGTAACCCCTGAGCACTGCTGGGTGTCACCCAAAAACCAAAAACCAAAAAAGAAAAAAAAAGAGGTAGGGCATATGCTTGCATCTCATGTGTGATGTGGATTCCTGGAACTCCATAGGGACTTTGGAACACACCAGATGTGATCTCTGAGTCCAGAGTCAGGAGTAAGCCCTGAGCACCACCAGGTATGGTCAACAAACAAACAAAGCTCCAAAAGTTTGCTTCTTTCTTAAATATATATATGTATATATACACACATATATACACACATATATATGTATATATATTTACAAAATATATTTATATTCAATTCCAATTGGATATTCAATTGGATATTTATATACAAATCCAATTTATATCCAATATTCATTTTCTGCTGCCCTATTATTAGCAAACAATATAAAAGTAAATCTCGGCTTTAATTCTTTATTTTTTTCTGCACCCAGTAGTTATTCCTGACATTGCTTGGGGAACTATGTAGAATGCTAGGCTTATACCAAGGTTGGCTACATGCAAGGCAAATGAATGCCCTCCCTATTCTATTATGATTCCAGCCCCATCCCTGTTGCTTCTCTCATGGACAAGAAGGCGGACTACTGTGAACAGGGCCCAACCTATGCCCAGGCGACTCTCACTTGTACTGTCATCAGAGAAGATGCGTTGGTGCATTTCTGTCTCTTTGTGTCTGCACTCAGGAACCATGCTCCTAAATTCTCGTTCACCACTCAGGCATGCCATGACACATACTACAGCCGGGCAGCTTTCTGAGTGGCGGCTTGTCCCACCCTACCCTGAAGCACTGAAAGTCTTGCTGTGTCATTCGAGTTTGCCATTAATCTAGCAAAATGTCAAGTGAAATCATGGGCTTTTAATTACAGCACGAGCAGACAAGCTTTGTTTTCTCAGCAGATGCCTCAGCAGGTTGAGCCTGACAGTTTGCACATGTTGGGGAGCAAGAACACCTTTGCATAGATCCAATGACTTGCATGGCATGAAAGTGCTGGAAGGGATGGATTCTAACCTTAATAATGTCTGTTTCACAATCAGAGAGGAGAGGGAGTAGAGATGGGAGAAGATGAGTGGGAGAAGAGAAAGAGAGAGAGGGAGACAAAGAGACAGAGAGACAGAGACAGAGAGACATAGAGTGATGCAGAGAGACAGAAAGACAGAGAAAAAATAATAATCGAAGACAAATTTTCATCTCTTCTTCATAGAAACCTTTTATTAACAGCAAATTCATATGAGACTTTTTCCCCCCCAGAGAATATTATATTTAGCTAAATTTTATGTGTGATCTTCTGGGGATTCATGGTCAAGAGGGATCATGTCCAATTTATGTAGAAACCATTAAGGGCAGATAGAAGTTTCAGAATGGTGGGGAAACTTGAGCTTGACTCACATCATTTCTTTTCTACTCTCTCACAGACCTTTATGTGGTGCCCATGGTTTCACCTTTCCCACCCTGGTGTACAGCACCAAGATGAACTCTGCTTTCATTCTGGCCTCTGTATCTGTCTGCTGTGGTTGCCTTAGTCAGGATGGGCACTGCACTCTCCTTATGTGTATGCCCACTGCTCACTTGTTTATGTATCCCAAATCCTCTTCAAATATCTATATTGACCATCCATTGGATTGTGGATCCCCAGGATAGGCTTTCCAGCATCTCTTGAGTACAGTTTTCTGGTACAACTGGTAGAGTACCTTACCTTGATGTTGATGGCTATTTACTGACCATGGTGGTGGTTGAGGAAGGTTTAGATCCTATGGCAACTCCTTAAAACAGAGCATTAAATATGCCCATCAATTGACTTTTGTTCAGGAAATATTTTTCTATAGTATGTGATTCTCCTAAATAGCAAAATTTCTTTCAAAATTGGAGTTAGTCCTCTTAAACTCTGCCACTCTTTGGAACTAAGTTTATTTAATATTCTAAATTTTTTGGTTTTTTTATTAATTTAAAAATGTTTATAGCATCTTTACTTTGAGTCAATTCCGTCTCAAGAAATAATAGCAATACAATAATAGTAGGAGACTTCACACTGCCCTGTCACCCCTTGATATGTCAACAAGGCTGAAACCTAACAAGAATATACTAGCTCTAAAAAGAGATATGAAAAGAAAGTGGACTAGTAGATATATATAGGGCACTCCACCCCAGAAACCTGGATACACATTCTTCTCCAACACACATGGGTCTTTCTCCAGGATAGACCACATGCTGGCCCATAAAACATATCTCCATAAAGTCAAGAGGATAGAAATTGTACAGACTACCTTCTCAGATCACAAGGCACTAAAATTAGAAGTGAACTACAAAGGGTCACAGAAGAAAAACTTTTAACACCTGGAAATTAAACAGCACACTGCTGAACAACCAGTGGGTCCAAGATGAAATCAATGAGGGCATAAAAACATTTCTGGAAATAAATGACAATGAAGACACAAACTATCAGAATTTATGGGACACAACAAAAGCAATACTAAGAGGAAAATTCATAGCTTTACAAGCACACATCAGAAAGGAAGAAGGGTCCTACACAAATAGCTCAATGACACAGCTTTTAAAATTAAAAAATGACCAACAACAGGAGCCAAAAATAGGTAGGCAGAAGAAAATAATAAAACTTAGAGCAGAAAATAAAAAAATTAAAAAAAATCAATGAAAGCAAAAGTTGGTTCTTTGAAAAATAAACAAGATTGACCAACTACTAGCAAAACTCACAAAGAAAGGGAGATTAAACAGGAAAAGGTGAGATTACTCAAAGGTAATCAGAGATTACTTTGAGAAACTCTATGCCACGAAACATGAAAACCTGAAAGAAATGGATAAAATCTTGGACTCCTACAACCTTCCATGGTTAAACCAGGATGATCTAGCATATCTAAATAGACCCATACATACTGAGGGAATTAAAACAGTAATAAAAAGTCTTCCCTCAAACAAAAGCCCAGACCCAGATGGATTCACTAACGAATTCTTTTAAACCTTTCTAGACGAACTACTACCAACCCCTTTCAGGTTCTTTCATCATGAAATTAAAAAATCAGGAACACTCCCAAATAGTTTTTACGAAGCTAACATTGCCCTGGTACCAAAACCAAACAGAGATGTTGCAAGAAAAGAAAACTACAGATCAATATCTCTGATGAACATAGATGCAAAGATCCTCAACAAAATTCTGGCAAATAGAATCCAATGCCTCATTATGAAGGTCAGCCACCACGACCAAGTAGGATTTATTCCAGGAATGCAAGAATGGTTTAACATAATACACCATATCAACAAAAAGAAAAATAAAAACCATCTGATCCTATCAATAGATGCAGAGAAAACATTAAATAAGGTCCAATACCCATTCTTAATAAAAAAAGAATACCCTCATTAAGATGGGAATGAAAGGAACTTTTCTCAGTATAGTCAAGACCACAAGCCAATGACAAATATTATTCTAAATGGAGATAAACTAAAAGCCTTTCCTCTAAAATATGGTACGAGACAAGGTTGTCCTCTCTCCCCACTCCTATTCAATATAGTGCTGGAAGTTCTTGCCATAGTGATTAGGCAAGAAAAAGATATCAAGGGCATCTAGATAGGAAAGGAAGAAGTCAAGCTCTCCCTGTTTGCAGACGACTTGATGATATATCTAGAAAACCCTAAAGACTCTACCAAAAAGCTTCTAGAAACAATAGATCCATATAGCAAAGTGGCAGGCTACAAAATTAATGCACAAAAATCAATGGCCTTCTTATACACTAATAATGATTGAGAAGAAATGGACATTAAAAAAACGCCATTCACATTAGTGTCACACAAACTAAAATATCTTGGAGTCAACTTAACTAAAGAGGTGAAGGACCTATACAAAGAAAACTACAAAACACTGCTTCAAGAAATAAAAGAGGACACAAGGAAATGGAGACACATACCTTGTTCATGGATTGGCAGGATTAACATAATTAAAATGGCAATACTACCTAAAGCATTGTACAGTTTTAATAAAATTCCTCTAAGGATAACCATAACATTCTTTAAAGAAGTAGATCAAACACTCCCAAAATTTATTTGGAACAATAAACACCCATGAATATCTTGAGTAACACTTGGGAAAAGGAGTATGGGAGGAATCACCTTCCCCAACTTTAAATTGCATTTAAAAGGTATAGCCATTAAAACAACATGGTATTGGGATAAAGACAGACCCTCAGATCAGTGGAATAGACTTGAGTTTTTAGAAAATATTCTCAGACATACTTAATCTTTGATAAAGGGGCAAAAATGCAAAATGGAGCAAGGAAAGCCTCTACAACAAGTGGTGTTGGGGCAATTGTCAGCCACTTGAAAAAAGAGAACTCAGACCTCCATCTAACTCCATGCACAAAGGTCAAATACAAATGATTAAGGACCTGGATATCAGACCTGAAAACATAAGGAATATTAGGAATATTGAATAACACGTAGGCAAAACACTCCATGGCATCGAGACTAAAGACATCTTTTAAGGCAGAAACAACAGTCCATACAACAGATAAACAGATGTGACTATAGTAAGCTGCGAAGCTTCGCACCTCAAAGGAAATAATGTCGAGGATACAAAATACCACCCTCAGAATGGGAGAAACTATTCACCCAATACCCATCAGACAAGGGGCTAATATGTAAGTTATACAAGTTACTGACAGAACTCAACAAGGAAAAAAAATCTAACCCCATTAAAAAATGGGGAGAAGAAATGAATAATTTTTCAAAGAAGAAATACAAATGGTCAAAAGTCACATGAAAGAAACGTTCCACATCACTCATTATCAGGGAGATGCAAATCAAAACAATAATGAGGTACCATCTCATGCCACAGAGACTGGCATACATCACAAAGAACAAGAACAGGAAGTGTTGGTGGTGATGTGGGGAGAAAGAAACTCTCATTCGCTGGTGGGAATGCCATCGAGTCCAGCCCTTATGGAAAACAATATGGAGATTCCTAAAAAAAAACCCTGGAAATTGAGTTTCCATATGATCCAGCTATACCACTCCTAGGGATGTACTCTGGGACACAAAAATTCAATACAAAAATCTCTTCCTCACACCTATATTCATCACAGCACTATATATAATAGCCAGACTCTGGGAACAACCAAGATGCTGCTCTGGCTAATGAAACTGTGGCACATATACACAATGGAATATTATTCAGCAGTCAGGAGAGATGAAGCCATAAAGTTTTTCTATACATGGATGGACATGGAAACTATTATGCTGAGTGAAATAAATTAGAGGGAGAGAGAGAGACACACACACACACAGAATAGTCTTTCTTATCTGTGGGTTTTAAGAAAAATTAAAGACATTATTGTGATAATGCCCAGAGATGAGGGCCCAAAGGATCAGCTCATGATATGAAACTCTCCACAAAGAGGGGTGAGTGCAGTTAGAGAAATAATACACTAATAACTACCATGACAATGTTATAAATGAGAGAAATAGAATGCCTGTTTTGAATACAGGCATGGGGTGTGGGAAGAGGGAGATGGGGGCATTGATGGTCGGAATGTTGCAGTGAAAAAAAAAAACCGTATATGGCTTCCCATTTTTCCAGGAGTGACCCTTGAGCACAGTCAGGAATAAGCTCTGGGCATCACACGGTGTGTCCCCCAAACACTAAAAACATACATTTTCAATGTAGACAACTTCATCAGTCAGCTTTACCTTCTGTATTAAATGAGGGTCTGTTTCAGTTCTGCTATTTCAACATGTACTTTGATGCAATGGAGACATTTGGGGGCTGGGGACACATCTGGTGACGCTCAGGAGTTACTCCTGGCTATGAGCTCAGAAATAGCTCTTGGCTTGGGGTACCATATGGGATGCTGGGGGATGAAACAGTGGTCCATCCTAGGCTTGTGCTGGCAAGGCAGATGCCTTATCGCTCTGCACCACCACTCCAGCCCCAGCAATGGAGACATTTAAGGCATATTTTAAAAATATATGCTGGTTTCCAGGCCTTTCTTTGTAGCTTCCTTACTTCTTCCAACCTTACAGAATTGAAGATAGTTGGGACCATACTCTGATGTACTCTTTCCCAGAAGGGAATATTATGGCTTGTCTGATCTGTCCACTAACTCTTTGTCCATAGTAGTAATGAGACCTTTTCAGCATTTCTGTTTTTTACTAGAGTATCATTTTCTGCTGTATTTCCTTTAAGAATTTTTCCTAAATTATTACTATGAAAGATATGTATTCCACTTTGGTCAAAATAAAAATTATTATTATATAATAAAAGAATATTTTCCATGTATTGACATGTGAACTCACCTTTAACCTTTGATGACAGACCTTTCTCACTGAATTTAATCATTTCTCACTTTTGATTTTTAGGGTGACTTTTCATCTCACCTCAACACTTAGGATTTATTATAGATATAAGGTCAATATTATTGTGTCTTATACTGATTCCATGTAGATATCATAATAAGGATGAACTTATAAAGATGGCAAGAATTATCAGTGTCATAGAAAAACATCAAGTGAGCATATGCTACTAGATTTGCTGCTACAGGATTTGCTTCAAGCAGGGTTAGACAGGTTTAAATGTGCCCCCAAAAGGTGATATTAGGAAACACCATAAAGCAAAGTACAAAAAACCACTGTGTGTCTTTTTTCTTAGAGACAAGTCCTCCATACACAAGTTATATATAATAAAGGACAGAAAAACATAGTGGATGGAAACCCAGAGGGCTTCTGAGAGGAAGTGTCAAAGAAGAAGCTCCTATTTCATGATAATGAAGTTGAAATGGAGACGAGGACAGATGTCAGGCAGAGGCAGTGGATGGTTTAGGTAAATTCCCACGCAGGCATTGTTCTTGCATTTTTAGGACTGGACTGTCTAGGACTAATCTTTGTGCAGCTGACTGATTTCAGGCAGGTGCCATGAGCCTCCCCCTAGCTGAAAAGGAGAGTTGGGCATTATCCAGGTTAGACTGACATTCCATAGCCATGAGATGCTGCTGAGCAGTCTGAGGGATGATTTTTGTGAGCCTGAAGTCTTCTCACAATCTTCACCCAACACCCTGGAATTTTCTCAAAGTCTCTGGGCTTCACTGTTTCCTGGGGAGAAGAATAGTCCTAGTGTCCACTGAAAGATATGGAGGAGACATGGGACAACATTAACAAGGAAAGTTTGCAAAATTTAGAGGAAGACATGCTTTCAGGGGTCCCACTTCTGGCTCTGATGACAATCACAAATCCACAAACTCATTATACAACTTGCACACAGGATTGAGGGAGAACAAAGCATAAAGCTGTGTCACATCCATATCTGTTGGTCTTGGAAGTCTTGGAAGGATGCAGAGGGTCCAGCAGGGAGGTGACTTTGTACATATCTCTTCATAGAGGTAGGTGCTATTCCTGCCCCACTCCTCACAGGATCACTCTGCTTCTGGGTTTTTGCAACTTGATCTTCTTCTAGGGGCAAATGTTCTCTGAGATTAGGACTCACTTTGGCAATTTCATGTTCCTTTAATCTCCTCCTTAAAGTCATGTCTCCCAATGTGGTTTTATCTGAGGAATTGCCCCAGAGAAAATTTGGGGATTTAATAGGCACAGGAGGAAAACTTGGTACAGGGAACCTTGGGTACAGTACGGGACATTCTGCCAGTACTTCAGCTCTTCCCTCTCGTGTGTGTGTGTGTGTGTGTGTGTGTGTGTGTGTGTGTATCTGGGAGTTTCACTCTAATGTCTCTCTGTAGACACTGATTTCCAAGAAGAACATGACTTGACTTGGCTCAGAAGCCACTGTACCTTACAAGTGTCCTCAAGGACCTTCACAAGGTTTACAGGTGAGCTGTGGACCCTTGTTGATCCCTCCCATTGCTCCTAGCTCTTTTTAAAAGGTACATTTTTGTCCATCTGTAGCCCTTTCAATCTCTCCAACAGTGATGCCAGGTGACTTGAGGTCACAATGATGTCACAGTCTGTGGAATCTTTCTCTGTGTACATCACCAACGTTTCAGTGGATTTCTTCTTCAACCTGGGTATTCTATAAGGAGGGCACTCGGCTCTGAATGCAGTTCTGATGCCTTTGAAGGTCACTTCTAGAAGATCACACTGAGTAAAGGAAGTGAGTTGAACCCCTGTAGACCTGCCCTGCACTGACCAAGAGCCTGGATTTTTTTTCCAGAGATATCTTTTGGTGGGAGATGGTCTCAGACCACCAGGAACCCAGAGGAGACTGACTTTCTGTCTTCCCAGAATTTTGCCATAAATTCCTGGCTATTGGTGGGAAATGCTATGGAAATAAAAACAAACGGATATGGGAAGGCAGCATTAGTTTCATCCAGGGTTGGACTGGGTTGAGAGGCTTTTGTTATTTCTTAGGCTGTATAGGTCTGTCTTTCCATTTTTGGTTCCCTGGTCAAATGAGAGGAAATTCCATTCTGGGATGCTGGCTCTTGGATGCAGGAGTGTGTGTGAGGAGGCAGGGGGACTGCTCTTTTGTGAAAAGGACAGTCTTGGTCTTGGTCCTGGGCCCAGTTCCCCACTGTGCTCAGTGTTTCTTTCCTCCCTGTTTGGAAATCATTTCTCTTCTCTTTGATCTGAAGCTGAGATGGCGCATCCTCCTGCCATACAGTCTCACTCCTGGGTGGTTGGACTTCAGGGAGATTCAACACGGGGCCCAGGGACTTGTGACTGGCCACAGGATAAGCTTTGCTCAGTCAGTGTATATAAAGACTTTCTTTTTTCTATATCTTTCTGTCATTTGGGGTAGAATTCCTAGAGACAACCTCCTCCAGACATGCTGATCTCAATAGCAGGATTGAGTTCATGCTGGCAGTTTTGACTCTGAACTGCTGAAATTGTTACCACTTTTAAGGTTTGTAGTTCCCAACAGCAGCTGCTCTCTACATGGTTCCTCTTAAGACTGAAATGCCTGTGACTCAGGGACACCTGTCCCATGAGGAAATGGAGGCTTGCAGATTAGGAATTTGCCTAGTCCACCAGTAAGTAAATTTTAGAAAAAGTCAATTCTGTCTCTTATGCTGAGTGGTCTGCTGCCTGTCCCCAAAGGCCACCAAACCAGGACCCCTGTAGTGATGGCTGTCTTGCTAGGGCATGTTGTTTCCAGTGGCATGAGTCCTAGGCCTTTGCTTGTGAAGAGAGTGTGTTAAACTGCCAGCAAGTTACTTCCTGGTGGCAAATAGAGGGAAGAACCAAACAGACAGACACAGAAATACAGAAACAGAAATAGGGGATAGAAAGAAAGAAAATGAGGGAAGAAGAGAGGGGAAAGAGAAAATAGGAGGAGGCAGGAATAAACAGAGTGTAAAATATGGGAATTGGTAGAGAAGAGAGAAAAAGAGAGAGAAAGGAGATATAGAGAGAAGGTGCTGGAGGCTCTTGAATAGAGGGAATGAGGGAGAAGTAGAGACAGGCAGAGAAAGGAGCAGACAGAGGGTTTGTAAAAAGCCATCCTGCTCCCAGTCACAGTGGGGGTGGAAGCCCTGAGCTCCTATAAGCAAAGTTCCCCCTCCTCCTGCAACTATGTGTAATAATGGCCTTCAGGGACTCTCACAGGTGCAATGCATTTCCTCAAGGTGGCCTTAGGGACCTCTGAGATAAAGGCACTGTGCTTCACTACCCTGAGGAAGGAGGATGGAGGGGCTGCGTAGGATCCCAGCCTCTGGATGTGTTTGGACAGATGGAGCCGGAGCTGCCAGCGGGAGGCCCTGCTGATGGCTCCTGTTACCTGAGCTTCCTGTGAATGATGAGTGGAGGAGCCAACAGAGGCTAATGTAATCCACAATCCCATCTGGGAGAGGAAAGCTTTGTGCCCCAGGTCATAAGGATTTATCCCCAAACAGACAGGTTCCCCCATCTTCCTCACTTCCGGAGGGGTGAAAAGCCTCACGAGGCAACAAAGGCCCATTCATTGGAAGTCTATAATCAGCTACTTGCCTAATGCTGGATACTGACCTTAGGAATCTCCACATCTCCTGCCCTGCCCAGCTCTGAGACCCCACACCATGAAAGATCTCATTTCTTTGGTGAATTTATAGGATAGTACATGGCAAGCGCAGAGAGTAATTTTCACAAGAGATAAATTCTAAAACTTGTCTTGTCCTTTCTTCTGAAATGCATTTCAGACAATTCCAGTCACTGATTCTATTCTGTCCCTTACACTCGGTGCCCAGGACTCCAGAGTCATCTCTCCCATCACCATACATGGGTGTCGCTTCACCAGTGCCATCCTATCCCACCTTCATAACCAAACCTTTCTATACACCTGGTGTCTTTGTGTCTCTGATCTCTAACCATTTTCTTAAGAAATCCCAATTGCCTAAAGGTATTAAAGGTAACATTCACCTACCCAAAACCCTGTCCTTGGTCTACCATCTGTTGACTTGACTCTTATTTGGATGAAAATAACTTCAAAAATAGAATCTTTGGTGCCAGAGCAATAAGACAGAGGGTGAGCATTTACCTTGCATGCAGTAGACCCGGATTTGATACCCGGCATCTCATGTCCCTTATAGACCCCTGAGCCTGCCAGGAGTAATTTTTTTAAAAGTCCAAGCCCCCCCATCTCCTTTTTTTAAATTTTTAAATAATTTTGGAGTGCAAAGCCAGGAGTAACCCCTGAACATTGCCAGATGCGGCCACAAAACAAAACAAAACAAAACAAAATAGAATCTTTTTTTTTTTTTTTTAGGGGAAAGAAGACTGGGCTATATCCCTGTGTTTAGTTAGATTCAATTCTGGATCTTTGCTCACGGATCCTACAAACTTCTATAGTCCCAGGGATTGGCACCATAGAGGCTATGTGCTGGCTGTTGTGGATGGCTTATGTGACATGGGAGAAGAGAGGTGATGGCCTTGAAAAAGGGGCCAACATCTTTCTTTAAATCCATTCCAGCTAGCTAGGGAAGTGCTTGAGCCAATCTAGGCTCAAATAAGTCTGATAAGCACAGAACATCTCTTATACCTCTTATACCAGCTATGAGCTGGATGTGGGCTGGGTTCTAGTTGTTCTGCCTAATGTGGAAAATGATTTCTGCCACTGCCACTTGGTTTCCTGTAGAGTCCAGATGAGAGCAAGGAATTGTCTTTTGCAGGAGAGTCGGTCCTAAAATTTACCCAGGCTTTGCCAGAAAAGAATTTTAGGAGGAAATGAATAATGATGTAAACCAATTTTATTTAGAGATGATGAGGAAGGAAAGAGTTGCTTATTCAAGAGAGAATGAAGACTTCTCTAGAAGGTGGAATCAAGGATACATCTCAGGTGGAGACGTTCCCTTCTTCAGAACAGGGATGCATTTTGATTGCCTTTTTTAGAGCTGGTTTTATATGTTTTATCTCCAACTGCTTCCTTGTGAAACTTTCTATGGGAAATAGAATCTACTGTTTTGGCCTTGTCAGGGGGAAGCTTTTGGTGATCCCTCTTTTGGTCCTTCTCACAACTCATGATCCAGATTCTCTGGCCTGTGCTGGAATCAATTAGCTTTTTTTTTTTCACAGTAATATTTTAGGTACATAGTGACATTAAATCAGGGGAATTCTCACCACCAGTGTTGTCCTTCCTCCACCCTTGTTCCCAGCATGCATCCCATATCCCCTTCCTTTGACCCCCGGGCTGCTAGTATAAGTGGTACCTTCTGTGTCTCGCTTGTTGTAGATTGGGTTTCGATTCTGTTGTTGTTGGATTTGGATTTGGTGTTTAAGTATAATCATTTTTTATTTCTACTCAATGTTCATACACCTGTTTGGTCTTGTTACCCTCCATTATTTCCCCTTCAATTTGTGAGGCAGAACAAGATAGTTCAAGTTATGAGATTCTGTTTGGAGTTTTTTAAAGATTCAGTTCCTGTGCCCACAAGGTGCTATGTCCAGCCATAATGCTTTTTTTTTTGTTGGCTTTAGAGCTAGTGACAGAGTAACTTCTTTTAAAACCATCTTGGCTTTACTGGTTTCCATGAAATCACTGCCAGTATCTCCTCACCCCAATATCTACCTTCTTGTTTCACAGGATGTACTGTCTTTCTGGCTCACAAGGTTACCATCTTAATTCTCTAAGTAAGGAACAATGTCTCTGTCATTTCATTGTGAAGCCACATCTGTCATTTAACATATACGTGCAACTTAAAAAAATCATTTGAAGAATTTAATGAACAAACTTGCTAATCTAAGAATGTCCCTCCCACCCCTGTCCAGCTTCATATTACTCCTCTGCCTCCTTTTGGGCCTTTATTCTTTGGTGAACCATTTCTATGTGTCAGCTTAGGTCATGGGAAGAGAATTAGAACTCAGTCACTGCCAATCTAGTGGTCAGTTGGACTGATAGATGATGGTGATGACCAAGCTCTTTGCAACTTTTCACTCTGCTCTTGTCATGCATCTGTGAATTCAGTCCTCTCATCACCCATCTTCCAAACTGAGGAACTGAGCACTCACTGTCTCAGTGCTTTGTGAAATCACCATCTACTCGATGGGAAAGTTGTAGACCCTAAGAAGGGTACCTTGAGCACAGATGTTAGAATCTACCTTACAATTAAAGGAATGGAGAATAAAAGGTAGTTCTTAGATTGAACATGAAAACAGAAGTTTAAAAATAAAGTAGCAAATCATTAGAAAAATATCATGAATGAAAGGAAGATGTTGCTTTGCGATAGCTAAGGCAGAGGATTATTGTACAGGAATACAATACTTGAGGCCTGCAAGATTTCAAGGGAGAGTAATAGCAATACTAGGTAAAGAATGATGAGAGAGTGATTGTGCCCAAGAGAAACTCTAAATTTAGGCCAACTTGCACCTGAAGACATTGCACAGGATGCCTCATACAGCTTCCTGACTCTTAAGCACTCTTAAGCATGTTCAAATCCACAAGAAACCACTTCTGCTTCCTCATTTATCCTGTGACATACTTAGTGGTAATATCACTTTGCTCAGTCTAATGTCTTTGAAATGTCTTTTCTCCCTCTCATTGTGTCTCATTATTACTATTTCATGTGCTTCACACTAAGATAGATGTTGTTCATATTCAAAACATTGCAAAAATGTTTGCTGCTAAGTTTCTCATTTTTTAAAATGTCCCGTGTTATTATCTTTTTATCTGACTTTAACTTTTCAGAATTTCCATGTTAATAGAAAACAATGGCTGATTTTGGTCTATAAATTCAGTTTCTTATTGGTCTCTATAACAACCACATCAACATTTCCATTGTCTCATGCTTAATGAACATGCTTCATTCATCGGTTGCAATTACTATCTTTTTTCCCTAAAAATGCCAGGTTTTAATATAGAGCACCATTACTTAGAACCTTCTAGTGCATTATTATTATATTGTGATATATTATATTATTATTATCAAGTACCTTTATACTGTTAATAACATATTAATGACCTAAGTCTCAAAAAATAAACTTTACTCTTCTGAAATAAAACAAAATGTATGGGTTATTCATAAATGCAATTCTTAGAAAATACCTTGTCATGTCCCATCCCTATTCCTCACCCCACAGGAACTTCTTATTTTTGTTGGTAATTACAGAAGGGTATTGATGGAAATGGGGTGTAATTGTGCCAACCATTTCGTAATGCTTCCTGCCTGGTGCCCTTTGTCTTCTACCTCTCCTCTTGTACAGATGCAAACACTCCAGCTTTGGGATAGCTCCAAATAAGACCCCAGGTTCTACAGCCCCTCTAGCCCCCTTGACTGAATAACAAGATAAGAGCTGCATGTTCTGCCTCTTGACTCTATAGACATGGAGGAAACACAGCTCCATAAATAAAACAACCCATATGAGGTTGGTGATGAGGGTGCTCCAAGAAAGAGAAAAAGAGAAAGACAGAAGGAAAAATGGAGAAAGAGAAGACAATTCCATGAACAATAAAAATAGGGAATATTAAGATCAACTTGATTTTAATTAACTTTACACATAGAGCTCAGGGGTTACTCTTGGTTCTGCACTTGGAAATTACTCCTGGCAGGCTCAGGGGACCCTATTGTGCACTTCCCACTCTTGCTTCCAAAAGAGACATTCTTTAAGAGATACAAAATGGCATATAAATTAATTTTTGTGATGCTAAAATGTTGTAGGTAAGGGATACAGGGAATAACTTGGCCCAGGGTGCCTAGTGATAGGGTGATTAAATGTAAGAGAGCAGAGAGGAAAATAACACAAGAATTGGAATTTTTTTGGCGAAGTAGACTGGAGACTGGCAGGTATAGAATTTGGGGTCTGCCCTGACCATGATCACCCAATTATGTGATTAATGAAGTACAAGAACGAGAAGCTCCTGGATCAAACTTTAATTGGAACATGTGATGGCAGGGAAGATTTATTAAAAACTGAGGATAAAATGGACATTATATTGCTGTTGGTAATTGGGGTTGGATTACAAGTAAACTGATACCATTTTTTGAGAATTATTTTCTATAAAATCCCATGAAGCTGTATTTTAAGTAAAATATGATATCTGAGTCCTAGGGAATAAGGAATTCTACAGAGTACAATGTCATTAAGTGAAAAATGCACCAGTAAGTGGCACCCTGTATTTCTCTTGGAGCTTTACTTTCTGTTCCGGGGCCCGCTGTATCACTCTCTGGGGACCCAGGAATGGGCTGCAGCCCGGACGGATTTTTCTTCATAGAGAGCCCTAGATGCAAGGTCATTCTTAGCATCAAGGAATGTGTCTGGATGAACATTAGGCATTTTCCACAAGCTTATTTCACAGTGATTAAGACATTTCTTGAGAGAAGGTCTAGAATTTAGAAATCTTTTGGCATGTCTGGCATAGCAAAGCTTTTTCCATTCAGAAGTTCTTCCACTGCCTCATTAGTTTTTTTAAAATAAATGTTTATGGAAAGACATCATTAAAGAAAAACAATTTAGTGATTATTTCTATTTTTATTATTTTTTTAATTTTATATATTCCAGGTTACTTATCAGTGGCTCACAATCCTTCAGGAAGTTGATGTTATGTAGAATATGAAGTCCTATGAAAAGTTGGGTTTATAACACCGGGAAATTCAGTTTTTCTTCTATCTCCCCACATTAAATATGTGGTAGGAACTATTAAATTATTTATTTTTAATTTTTATTGTGCCCAATGTGAATTACAAGTCTTTCACAGTTATCTTTAAGGTACATAGTGACAGTGAATTAGGGCCATTTCCACCATCAGTGTTGTCCTCCATCCACCCCTGTTCCCAGCATGCATCCCAGACCTCTCCTTTGCCCCCTGTACTGCTAGTGTGACGGGTCCTCTTTGTATTTAATTTGTTGTAGGTTGGGTATCTTGATTCTCTTGTCATTGATTTTGAGTTTGATATTTAGGTCTGATCATTTTTTTATTTCTACTCAATGTTCATGTGACTGTTTGCTTCTGGTATCATCCACTTTTTCCCCCTCAATATATGAGGCAGAACAAGATGATTCAAGTTCTGTGGTTCTGTTGTAAAAAGAAAGAAAAAAAAAAGGAAAGCTGGAAAAGTCCATCTAGGTGCTATCAATATCAATTTAAAAGAAGAAAGAGAAAAGCAAAGAAAAACACCCAAACAAGCAATAAACAACAACTATACAACAACAACAAGAAAAAGAAAAAAGTGGGGGAAAGGAGGGCTGGTGTGGCAAGGTTATGTGTTTGCTTGTTTGATTGGTTCTTTTGCATAGGCATAGTAAGTATTGGGGAAATTGGAAAGGGAATTCCCTTGGCCTAAGAGATACAGGGTTTCTCCACTCTTGAAGCATACGGTCATGGAAACAACTACAGGCTCCGGACATGCTCATTATTGAACCCCCAGGTCTTTTTATGGTGCCAGGAAATGTTCTGCTCAGTTGTGGTTGACAAAATCAGTCCTTTGTAATTAAAGATCTTGGTGTTTACACAGAGTCATAGGATGAAATCTAGATATAGTCTTTCTCTATGTTTCTAGAAGTTATGTTCCATCATGGTTGTTGTAGTCAATCAGCTGTAATTAGTAATCTTGGTTAAATTCTGAGAATTTGAAGGTGATTCTGGTTTTCTTTAGATTTTCCTGTAGGAATACTGGGAGAGTGTAGAAAGAAAGAAACATTGCTAATCACAGTGAGAGACAGTCCCTTAGTATTTGTCATTTCTTCGGTAAAAACAGATTATGGAAACTCCTAGCATTGAAACCAACAAATATGGCTGTAATGAGATTGTTAGAAGAGGACCTAAGGCTTTGAGGTTTAACGGACTCTTCCAACTGTCACATAACTGATGGGTGACAGATGTGCAGGTCTTTAGAGTCCAGGGTCAGTAGAATGGCTCAGGGAGCCCAGCTCATAGAGGGGAGGGATTAGCCAAGTTGGCATCCAAGTATATTTTCAAACACAAGTTGGGATACACCGGATAATAAATTAGACACTTTCCTCCAATACACAGAAAAAAAAATAGTGGGATGCTGGGAGGTGAGAACCAGGCAGGAACCCCAGGTGAGTTACTGAGATTGTGGTGAAGACAGACAGAAGATGGAGAAACATGGCAGATATGGGATTAATGTGTCTCAAAATAAATTTTTCTCATCATCACAGGGAATGTTATCTGGGGTAGAGAAGAACATATGGGCCTGTATTTTCTTTCTAAAGATGATTGTGGATGAACTTGGTGTGGGTGAGTTTATAACCTGGAAGATGGTTAATGAGGGCATCACTGTGATGTGTGGGGCTCAGGTCAGGTTTTGGGTCAGGATGAAATCATGAACAAAAACATTTGGAAAAGGGCAGCAATGGCAGTGGAATTAGTGCTCAGACATGGTAAGTATAAATCTCAACTATGAGTAACTTTGTCAATCATGGTGCCTCAATGAAATACAAAAGTAAAGAAAGTGGTAGCAATGTAGTTTAGAGACTGTTGATGAAGTGTGAGGTAGGAAGGATTCAGGCTCCTACTTTCCCTGCTTTGGTTTTTGCTATTTTCTTCATAAAACAGTCTGGCCTTTGCCAGCACATCAGTGGTTATAAACAGTGATTATGGGCTTGGTCAGGGTGAAATCTTCACCTCCATTGCTCACTCCTTTGCTTGTGACCCCACAGAAATCTCACCTCCCATCTAGACTTCCTCTGACGCACGCAACCAAGGATACAAAAGTTTTTAATCTTTCTCCTTTGTTTCTTTAATTTTGAAATGCTTGCCACTCCCCAAAGGCAGTGAAAATATACCAGCTGTACAGATCCAAGGAATGGTGGTGATTTTGGTTAGTGCTGATTGCAATGGGTCATCGTGGAAAAGGAGCCAATGTAGAATTCCTCTGGCAGCCTGTGCCTGGGAGAATTCCATCACCGCCTAAACTTCTCCGCCTGGCCCTAACACATAAGGATTCTTGCCTCCCTGTATGTGTGAGCAGAGACTGTGTAGGAAATGGCTTTTAAGCACATGTTGTTTGAATCTTGATTATCTGAGACCACAGGGTGCCTGCCTTGAAACCAACCTTCCATAACAATGTGCCAAAAATAGGAAGTAATAATGACAGCATAATAGAGAAACTGAAGACAAACTCTTGGCCAGGTGACCAAGCTACTACCTTTTCAATAACCAGATGATGAAATACTGATGACTAGAACCTCCAGTAGGATGGAGGAGGGTGGGAATTACACCCCACTTCTGTGATCTTCATCAAATTCATAGCCTAGTGTGATCACTAGAAGTGGATAAGCCCCAACTTGGGGCATTGTTCAACATTCCTGGTGGCAAGTGAAGGTGTGTGCTCCTCTCTGTTTTATCTTTATATGTATTTGGTGTGTTCATAATTATTAAAAATAAGATTGTAAGTGCTTATTAAATAACTGACAACTAATAATCTTTTTGTTTAAATTTTGGGACCACACCAAACTGTTCAGGGTTTATTCTTGGCTCTTTGATAAGGGATTATTTCTGGCTCTCTGCTCAAGGATTACTTGTGGATGTACTAGGGGACCATATGTAGTGCTGAGGATAGACTGAACTTGGGTCAGCAGCATGCAAGCGAGGGCCAGAACTACTGTATTATCTCTGATGACTCTCCACTGACATCTGCCCTCATTGAATGGTAATGATGTAGTGTCTAGTGGGTGTGTGAATGCACCTCTCAGAGCTCCCCTTGAGGAATGTGTTTGCTCTTCATGCTTCTGTGAATATAGATAATCTTTACATTGTCTCAGACTAACTGTGTTTTTGTGAATAGTAAATAAGATAAGCAAATCATCCTTTACATACCTTGGGCCTATACATACCTTCAGTTTATAGCTTACATAGCTACATCTCTGTCTCTTCAGTAAAAATTTTAAGGCAGCAGAGGAGATGTTTGAGATCAGGATCCTAAATACCAGGATTTCTTCCTTCACTTCATTCTCCTTTGCCCTAACCTTTTTTACACTATGACCCTGGCTTTTATAGGTTTCATATTATCACCCCTTAACTATTTCTATTTTCTAATTGGTTATGTACCATTAGGTTGTGCATGCTCTTGGATCTATCAGGTAACATATGACTCACTGGTGCTATAACTATTCCATATCCTACAGAGATTCCCATTCCTTGGTTATTTCTGACTAGTTATGTACTACTCAGATTGTGTCCCTCTCTGAAAATGAGGGTTTGGGGGAACCTATCTATCAGATTGTGTAGGTAAATGAAGAATTAACCAGAGGTTTTAATTCTCTAAGCATCTCTCTCTCATTTTCTCTTTGTTTTCATTTTTTGGTTTTTGGTCACACCTGGCAGCACTCAGAGGTTACTCCTGGCTCTATGCTCAGAAATTGCCCCTGGCAGGCTCGGGGGACCATATGGGATGCCAGGATTTGAACCACCGACCTTCTGCATGCAAGGCAAATGCCTTACCTCCATGCTATCTCTCCGGCCCCTCATTTTCTCTTTAAATTGCCCTCCTCTCCTTACTTCATGCTGCTACAATCATTCCAGATTACTGTTACTTTAAAGTTCTCTATCAGGCCTCTCTCCACAGGCATCTGCATCCTAACACAGTGGTATCTATGGTCTTGGTTCCTCCAACCCCAGAGCTTCTGAGCTTATGATTCCAATACATTCTTAGGACCTTTCCCAATTTCTGTTGAGTTCAAACCCTCCTTATGGTTGATCCCAAGAGCATTCTTCAATAAATGCCCTCTTAAATTATTAGTTTAGATCCAATGCCTGGGAAACTTGACCTTATGTGGCTGTTGCGAAAATGTGTTTCTACAGTTTTATATATATATATACAATTATATATATAGTTATATGTATAACTGTAGAAACACATACATATAAAACACACATATATAAAAAGTATATTAATATAACTGTGTAGAAACACATACTATATGTATATATATATATATATATAGAGAGAGAGAGAGAGAGAGAGTGGCAGACAGACAGATATACAAACAGAAATACAGAGATAGTGAGAAAGAAAGAAAAGGGGGGTAGGAAAAAAACCTCAAAATTGTGGAGCAGATCTCAGGCTATAAATTCAAGAATTTTTATATTAAATCAGACAGATTTTTTTTCCACTTTCAGAAAACCTCAACCTTCACTTTTTAAGGTCATCAATTGACCATAATAGGCCCTCTGGCATTATCAAGGATAATCTTTACCATCTATAACTTTTATTAGATTTCTTGTGGTGAATCTAATGTACTACATGTAGATCTTTTTTTTTTCTTTTCTTTTTACATGTAGATCTCGATATATAACCTATCCAGCTGATATCTACAGTATTTTTTGCTCTATAAGATGCACCTGACCATAAGATGCACATAGTTTTTAGATGCCCTCCTCCCCTGTATTCAGGCTTCAGCTCCAGGGGAAAAAGTGCATCTTATGGTATGAAAAATATGGTATGTAATGCCAAAAAGAAATATTTTTACTAATAAAGAAAAATGTTCATTTTTATTTGGAAAGTATTTCCCAGATATAGTATTTTCCCAATTATAGTTGGGCTGGTATTTAAGCAAACAGCTAGGCTCAGTGACCTGGTAAGTTAACACAAGAATTTATCATCACAGTCCATCTCATACACTATACTAAAATACACAGCAACCATTGCTACACTATGAACCAAGTACAGGCTCAGGGAAGAACACACTCTCTAGAGGAATCATATTCATTACTCTGGGCTTCACAGATGTTGTCTTGGCGAAGGGATGTCTCTGCCCAGTGGATAACAGGATGCCTGCAAATTTCTGGGTATATGTATAGGTGGTTAGAAGAGTGATGTGTACAATTAAATAATATGATTTATGGAAAGTTAACAAACCTCATTTTATTTCTCATCATCACTTTGGACTTTATTCAATGTACATTGACACCAGATAAAAATCATCTAGAAAGAGCTAAGAATTTTCATTTTACTCATTTTTTTTAAAGCAATAGGAAGTTTTAGAGCATTTTAACTTGCAAAAGGTCTCAATTTGGAGTTCAGTGCACTCCAAACTAAAGTTTATCTACTTTTTGTTTGGCTTTTAGCAGTGTCAGGGATAGAAGCCAAGTCCCTCTGGTTGCAAGGCACACAGACCACATTCCCAGATCTACTCTGCCACAAGGCACACAGACCACTTTCCCAGCCCTATTATGTTCCAAAGCACACAGCCCACATTCCCAGCCCTACTGTGCCTTAAGTTGAAAAAAAAAGCTGTTGACATATTGATCTTTAATCGAAGATAAGACTTTTCTTTCCTAAAAAGAGCAAAGAATAGCCAGTTATGTAGCAAGGCATCTATATCAAGTGTAATGTTGGTAGATACAGTTATCATACACTTCACAAATATTAAAATATTTGATATAGTATTTCACTCACAGTAGTTGCTTATTATCATTTGTTGGTAAAATGAGTATCATTTCACAGAAACTGAAATAAATTCTGCATTTATATTGCCACTAGAAATTGCAAATAATTACTTGGAAATTAATATCTTTCAAAATACATTATTTACAGTCAAACATTTTATATAAAATACTTGAAATATATTATTTAAATATGTAAGAATTAAAATTGTTCAATTACTTTAAATTTGCATATATGAACTATTTACATATATATATATATTTTTTTTTTAGATTTTTAGACTTATTGTAAAGTAATGGCTCAGGTTGACTTCAACTTATCTTCCTGGCAGACTTGTTAAAAGTGTAGCTTCTAGTTACATTAGCCTATTTATTGCTTTTTCTAATTGTAGATCAATCATATTGTTGATTTTTTTTTTTTTTTTTGGTTTTTGAGTCACACTTGGCAGCACTCAGGAGTTACTTCTGGCTCTATGCTCAGAAATCGCTTCTGGCAGGCGCACTCGGGGGACCATATGGGATGCCAGGATTTGAACCACCAACCTTCTGCTTGCAAGGCAAACACCTTACCTTCATGCTATCTCTCGGGCCCCCATATTGTTGATTTTTAACCATTTCATTTTATTGTCTCCTATTATACTGATTTTTAATACAATTTAAAGGTTAATTATATCAGGGCCAGAGTGATAGCACTGTAGGCAGAGTGCTTGCCTTGCATGTGGCCAACCCATGTTCAAACCTTAGCACCATATATAGTCTCCCAAACCCCTTCAGGAGTGATTCCTGAGCACAGAGACAGAAGTAAACCCTGTGCACAGCCAGGTAAATTATGTCATAAAATAGACTCATCAAAAATGGTAATATGATTCAAGCACTAAAATTAGCATGACATATGTTTTGATCAGATGATCTTTACGATCTACCACCTATTGCTCCCTGAGATGTATGACAGACAAAAGGCAAACAAGTCATTGATAATTAAATAAGCCAAACCAAAAGTTCTGTTGGATGAATTCCAAATATAATCACTGTTCTAGAACAGAACTTGTGTCAAATGGCACATTCCCTTCACATTTACGGTCAGAATCATATTCACATACACATTTAAGGTCAAAATTAACAAATGTGAACATTTTTTTCCATTGGCAAAGTTCTTTATTTCTTATTGACATTTTTAAAAAGAAGAATGGTGAGAATATGATATGCATAATTTAATGTATAATGTAATGTGATATATTACTTAGGATAGAGCAAATTATTGTTGTATAATCTGTTTATCACCTCAAATATCTTTTTTTATTATAAGAATTTATTCAAGAGACAAAATTGATTAACATAATGAGGTAAACTAACATAACATAATATAGTAACATAACAGAACATATAATAATACATGTAAGTCAAAGAAAGTTTCTGATTAAAACACATTAAAACACAAATTTTTTTCATAATGGCTTACATATCTTTCACAGTAGTATTTTAGGTACATATTAACATTGAATCAGAGGAATACCCATCACCAA
Organism: Suncus etruscus; assembly: GCF_024139225.1. Classification (NCBI taxonomy): domain Eukaryota; kingdom Metazoa; phylum Chordata; class Mammalia; order Eulipotyphla; family Soricidae; genus Suncus; species Suncus etruscus. The sequence continues at coordinate 46,023,879 of NC_064862.1, read as the reverse complement.
ATATGTCCTCCCCCCATTCCAGTTTCCTTTCTACAACCCATAACTTCAAATATCTGGTGTGTTTAACTATTCAAATCATTAAAAAAGCTAATGATTTGGATAGTTTTCCATACTTTTTTTTCCAAGAGGCAGTTCAAGAAAATCAACTTTTAACTTTAACTTAACTTTAACTCTTCTTTTTCCTGATATGAAACTGAAATAACAGAAGTGTATTTTTCCAGTAAAATTTGGATATTTTCTGAAGTTGATTGTGAAAAAATATATGAAGAAGGAAGCTGTTTCTCTTTGGGCTGTCTGGGCTAGTTAACAAAGTGCAAAGTAACCAGCAGAGTTGCTGGATTATCACCTCTATGGAAGGACAATGCAGTGAAAACTAACATTGGATGCCACCTTTCAAATAAATAAAACAATTGAACTCACCTCTTCCATCACTATCACAAGTCCCTGCTCAAGCTATCAGAGTCATGTACATCCCTCATCAAGTTTCACTGTATCAGAATGCAGATCTGTCTCCATGAACCCTGGAGCTCATTGGGATTTGATGACCTCACTCATTTAGGGTAAAAGTTTGTTCAAACCTTGAACTATTAAGGACAGCATATCTATTCCTTTAAATTGCTGAAACTGGGGCTTCAGAGACAGCAAAGGCCAATATATCTTATATGTCCAACTTCAATTCAAGCCCCAGTACCACAAAATTCCCTGAGAATTACTGCACTGGAGACCTCTGAACTCTGCTGAGTGGACCTTTTATTTACTGTGGCTATAGGACACAGCACTAATAATCTTAGACCATAATACAGACTATTAAGGTGAAGCTGTCCAAGAACACTAGGAATGGCCCGGAGCCCTCCTGGGAACAACCCAAGAGTTCCACCCATTCAGACCTCCAGAAAGAAAAATAAATCACCACCAGAATATAGACTCCTAACTCTTAACTGCCAACTACTACAACAACTAACTATTATGTGATTAATGACCAACCACTAATGACTATTTAACTACTAATAGTCATTTTTAGGGACTACTAGTTAACTTCTAACTAGTTTCAATAAGTTTTTATTGAGAATATTCTGCATGCAAGTATCCACATAGGTCAGGAGGATACAAATAACACAACTAATAAAATAAAAACTTTAGAACTATATTATTTATCGATAACATTAAACACCATAAAATTCGCCTTACAATGTAGAGAAAATTACATCCTGACAATGACTCACAAAGTCACAAAATGTGAACATTGGCCTTGCATTTCCTTGGATAGTTTGAGTAAGTCAGGTTTGTATGTTGTTGTTTTTAATTTTGGCACGATTCCAGGTTCTCATTGATGAGATGATTTCTCAATTTACTCTTGATAAATTCATGCTTGAAAATGATTGTTCGCCGGGCTGGAGAGACAGCATGGAGGTAAGGTGTTTGCCTTTCATGCAGAAGGTCATCGGTTCGAATCCCAGCATCTCATATGGTCCCCCGTGCCTGCCAGGAGCAATTTCTGAGCATGGAGCCAGGAGTAACCCCTGAGCACTGCTGGGTGTGACCCAAAAACCACACACACAAAAAAGAAAGAAAATGATTGTTCACATAAATATGTAGACCCGAACAAGGAAAGAGCAGCAAACACTAGCTTTTTTAGTTGGTTATATGAGTCAGGAATACTATTCCAGATGTTAAAAATCAACATATCTTCCTTCTCCAGGTCTTTCAAAGCAGACCACTTGTGCTGTGAACCTAGTTCACATTTGTGTTTCTCCAATCTTTCTAAATTAGCACAAAGATGTTCAAATTTTGAGCTCCACAGTTCTTTGTTTTTTAAATCCAGCAATTGCATTTCAAAGTTGCCAATGTTGATATTAAAGGGAGAAAAATTTAATTTCATTACAGTGGCATCCAGAGGTTTTTAATGTCGCTTTGCTGTTTCTGAAATCCTGAAACCTCTTGAGAAAAGCTTCCCTCATGTTTAAAAGTGCTGTTTTAAAATAGGTAATGTCAATATCAGAATTATTTTTTAGCGATGTTTCAACAGGCTTGGAAAGTGAATCAAAGTTTCTCTGTCAAAAATCTTGAGCAAAAACAGATAATTAGTTTTCAAACGAAATAATTTCTTCTAATATAGAAAAAATTGTGTTTCCTTTCCCCTGTAGTTTATGATTAAGCTGATTTAGATGTGAAGTAGCATCCACCATGAAATACAGTTTTTGAATCCACTGATTGTTAATTCTGGATAGTGAACACCCTTCTCGAGGAAAAATGCTTTGATTTCTGATAATAAGGAAGCAAAACATTTCAAAACATTTCTTCCTGATAACCAACGTAACTTTTTATGCAGGAGTTCTGCGTACTCACTCTCCATTTCAACTAAAAATTCTTTAAACTGGCGATGATGAAGAGCTTTAGCTACAATGGCGTTGATCATCTTAATCACCAATTCCATAACTTTGCATTTCCAAGTTCCAGAGGCATATAGTTCATATTCATCCCCTCCATTTTCCCCCAACCCTTCCTTTTTCTGTGACAGAAATTGAGTGCCCAGAGTGCTACACCTACCAGATAATACGCTGCTGATTTAGGAGGCGCAGTCTTCTTCTGAGGGCAGCAGAGAGGATGCTGCCTCAAGGCCGCAGCACCACACACATACCCCCTCATACCACATGACCCCTCATACCACATGACCCAACTGGAGTTGTGTGGAGCTGGCCGCAGGGGCTGCACACAGGGACACACTGACAGAGACTTGGAGTAGAGTCCTGACTCCTGGAGTGGCCACCAGGCACATAGAAGAGCCACATTAAAAAGTGTAAAGAGCCGCATGTGGCTCCCGAGCTGCGGCTTGCTGACCACTGAACTATACTAACTACTACTAACCACCAACTTCTAGCTATGGTAACTATGACTGTTAATACTAACTACTGACTATGAATAGTAGTTGACTGTTGCATTAAGCCCTTAAGATGGGCTTGGATGGAGATGGAGGCCTTTGTCCTTAGGCCCCGGCCACGTGGCTCCATCCCCCATTAACCGGCAGGTCATCATCTTCAGGTGGTCCGGAAATCAGATTCACTCAGACAGGCTTCAGGGAGTATCAGCTTTATTCATACCTTTTCCACCACATGTGTGGTCAATCTTAACCATTTACGCATGCTATCCTTAGCTTGCCCTGCGTCTTAACTTCTTTCAGCCATGTCTCCTCCTCTTACCTCCCTATCCTGGCAAAGACCCTAATCCCTTGGGTCAAAGGCCTTACTAATCTTCCCAAGACCCCTCCCAGGAAAGGGCGGGGTCTTGCAGGTAAAGTTACATGTAGTATTCGGGGTGGAGTCACAGTTGACTATTAACACCACTAGTTAACTATAACTACTTGCAAACTAATAGATCATTACTACTAATTACTCACTGCAAAATGGATGCAAGTTTTCATAATATATTCCATTATGCCATAAGTTCTTAGTTTACAACATTAAGTATGCCTTCAGATATGATTTGTTTGAAGTATTAATTTTGGTATTTTATGATATATATGATTTATAATGATATAATAAAATTAATTAATTTGGACATTTTAATAGTCATGATTAAATATTATTAGCTTCTTAGAGATATGTATTAACTTGTTATCTCATCTGAGCATGACATCAAGTCTTAATGCCCGTTTTTTTGCCCCTTAACAATGTGTACTTTATTAGCTTCAAACGAAAGTCTAAATATTTCCATTTTGTTAATCTTCTGATCCAGATATTTAAAATCGTGATATTAAGTTTTTCATTAAAGGACAAACTTTGAAAACAGACTTGCTTCAGTCTGATTCTGAGGCTAATTACTGAAAGATTTCTTTAACGAATACTGGTTTCTTGTTTTTAAAAAAATCAGCAAGACAGAGTTTAAAAAAATCTCAATTTACAATACATTATAAACTATTGACAACTGCCACAAGTATCACAAACCAGCAAAGGTAAAAAGTTTATATCAGTTGTTTCACAGGACTTTGATTCTTCCTTTATTTGTTGGTTTATATGAATTTTGCAACTGGATTAGTTTTTCTTTTATGAGCCTGGTGATCTCTGCCTTTGCTTTTTGCATAGGTCCATATTATCTCAGTCCCAGAAACGCACTTACATCTCTCCTCAATAATTACTATCTTCATAGTTTTTCCCATTCTTTTATTGGCTTACTTACTCTTGAGTTCCTAAGAATACATTTAACCTTGTGTTTAGACTTTCTGCAGAGTGTTTCATAGACTCATCAACAGATCTAAGATTTCCTCACTGGTTTACCTTAATATGCTTCTCCCACTAGGTTTAGCTGGTTTCTCCAGCCAGGAAAACAAAAAACCTAGTTTATTGTGGGTGAGCACTTCTTTAGTAATGCTTTTTCTTCGACTTTCCCAAGATCTCTTGATTAGTCTAGCAGGCTCTTTTTTAGTCTCTCCCTCTTATGTATTTCTCCTTCCTATGTCCTTTAACCAAGCTCAACATCTAATCAGATTCTAAATATCTTGCCAAGAAACTTTAAATAAAGGTATAAATTTTGCCTTTTAGTCTATTAACTCATCATTCAGCCCACTGTGATTCCTCAATGAAAATAAATAAAATTGTCCTCCTTATCGCCTGAGAATATATTCCAAGACCCCCAATGAATGAAATTGGGTAGTATTGAAAAATATATCATGCATATATATGATGTATGGATTCATATACTCATCTATCAGTATATATGAGTATATATTATTTTCCTGTGTGTAGTATCAAACAAAGCTCAGGGTGTTGAGCACAAACACTATGGTTTGCATTAGTGTATCTGATAAACAAGGCAGTTACTAAGAGACTAATATATGAGGAACAGAATGAATATAATTCATTAGAAGCTAAATTCACAGTGCTGGTAGAATGGATTAGGATCATATGAGACTAAACTATACTACTTTTGATACTCATAAACAGAACATAGATTACTCTGACTATAAACTCATGGATCCAGGGAGTTCAAAGATACCCAAATACCAAAGAAAAATAAAGGAAATTATTCAGCTGCTTAAGAACAGACAATATAGAGGAAATCTTAAAAACAGGCAGAAAAATATTATTTTAGGTATAGAGGAATGCAGATGAAGATGATTAATCTTTAGCTGTGATGAGACAAAGGCTCGTTAGAATACCTCTCCTAATGACAATATGCTACTGGAAGTCAGTAAAAAATATCTTCATGGTATGAAAAAGAAAAGGAAAAAAGAAATCTTATTAGGACAGAATGCTTTTCCTATGGAAACAAAGGAAAAATAATTTTGGTTTGGGTCACATAAAATCAGAAGTTTCATAATGAACACACTTGCTTTATAATATAAAATTTCATGTAGATCATCTCTGGATCTTCAGAAGTAACAAAAACACCGGGAAAGATGAGTTCTTGGTTCTTAAAGTTCTTGGGAATTAATAAAACCAAAATATGGGTTTGAGGAAGTTGCCCTTTGACTAGCTTTGAGCTGCATCACTACTAGCTCCTAGTAGCTAAGGCTTGATAAGATCATTCCCCAGGCACCTCTGCAGGCCCAGAGAAGTTGGAACCACTTTGGAGAGAAATACCAGCAGGAACAAAGGCCAGGATAGGCCATCAACTGCTCCCAACTCTTCCATTGGCAACCACCCTAGCAATAGACTCTTCTCTAGGGAGAAAGCCCCATGTGGGGATGGTTGGGAGAAACCTTCTATAAGTCAACTTGGGACAAAGAAGACACGTGTGTGTTTTCTAGGTGTATGATGCTTGAGCATATGCCACGCACATTTCCACACTCAAGATGTGGAATTTTCTACTTTCATGCTGGGAAATGTGTTGGCCCTCTCTCCACCTTTGAAGTTCATGCTCCCTTTGAAGTTCAGGTTCTCCCTCTTTCTCCCCTTCCTCAGAACCTTTAAATGCAATGTACCTTTATTTCACTACTAATTTCTTCCGGAAATTCTTTTCAGAACTAAAGTGCCATACCTGGAAGGCCAGACTAAAGTTTAGGATTGACTTCCTTTTCTGTGAAGTGCAAGACTCATACTCCTAGATCTCCCCACCAAGCTCTTACTGAGGTGATAAAAGAAAAGAATATATTCTGTTTTTTTGGGGAGGGGGCTACACTCGGTGGCTCTCAGGGGTTACTCTTGGTTCAGTGCTCAGAAATCGCTCCTGGCAGGCTTTTGGGACCATATGGGAAGCCGGGAACAGAACCTGGGTCTGTCCTGGGTTGGCCGTATGCAAGGCAAATGCTCTACTGCTGTGCTACCACTCTGGCCCCTAGATTCCATTCTTGAGGCTGCTGCTTCTCTCTCCTCCACTTCACATAAGTCACCCCAGGCATACCACTCCCATCACAGCAAATATTAATCTCAGCACAATTTTCAGTGAAGTCAACTGTAATTTCTCACTAGAATTCCATTCATATTATATGAGGGTTTACTAAGATGTTTGTTGTTAGTTGAGCCTTCTGTGTTATTATTTTTGCTCATTAAGTTTAGTTGGCTTTTATGCTTCTTTCTGTCTAAGTTGCTGTGTTAGGATGTCAGAATCATGGAATTTGTAGGTATTGCTCCAGGGTGAGCCTATGAATTCCAGCAGCTTAGCTTGTCTGGCATCTCTTCTGAGATTAGTGATAAAGCTGGGTCACAGCTTACACAGCAGATGCTGTGGGATGTGGGTCCTAAATCTTATATATATATATATATATATATATATATATTTATATATATATATATATATTTGTTATCCTTAATTAATGAACTAGATAAAATGTGTGACACATGTTAAAATAGTTTTACGTCCTATGAGTTTTCTTATAATAATATCCAATTATTATCATTTTTCTTTTGTTGAGTAGAGAGTTGGGTCACAGCCATCAGTACTCAGAGATCACTCCTAGTCATGCTCAGGGGATAAGATGTGATTATTAGATTTAACAGGGTAGATGCTTGCTAGGCAATCTTCTTGTCTCCTGTGTTGTCTTTCTGAACCCAATTGTGTTACTTAAAAATTAGACTTAGGGGGCCGGGCGGTGGCGCTGGAGGTAAGGTGCCTGCCTTGCCTGCGCTAACCTAGGACGGACCGCGGTTCAATCCCCCGGCGTCCCATATGGTCCCCCAAGAAGCCAGGAGCAACTTCTGAGCGCATAGCCAGGAGTAACCCCTGAGCCTCACAGGGTGTGGCCCAAACCCCCCCCCAAAAAAAATTAACTTAGGTGTGGAGACAAGATGATGGAGAAAGAAGCCCAGTGCAAGAAATGATATGGCAGAAATAGCAATTAGCTCTGTAAGAATTCCAGCACAAAAAGGAAGTACAAGATTCCATGGGATAGTCAAGAGACCCTCCCCTGAGGAGAAATGGGAAAGATGAGAGTTTTCTATATCAGAGTCCTTAGTCGGGGGGGGGGGGGGGAGTGGGGAGGGAGTAATGAAAGGCCTTGAAGCTCATGTGTGCTGTGAGAAGCAGTGAAATCATAGGTTCTAGTTACTGTTAGGTGCTTTCAGCTCCCCAGTAACACAAATCACAGTAAAAACAAAACCAAACTAAAAGTGCCTTGTAGGGACTCAGAGAAGAAAAGGAAAAGAATCAAAAACTCCTGGGAAACATCTTAGGTCAAGACTCTGACACTAGATGGCGCCAGACAGTTAGAAAAGGTCATTCCCCTCCCCTGACCTTACCCCCTCAATGCACAACCCCTCACTCCATGCCTTAAGTCCCAGATAAGAGTGAGGTTAGGATTCTTAGGACCCGGGGAATCCAAACTCTAAACTAGCCCTGGGAACTACAAAGTCAGATCCCATCCCAGCCCTTGGAGGAGAGCAATCATACGTAGAAGCCTACCAGGATTCTGATTGCAAGAACAGTCTGGAAGGTTCTACTAACCAACAACTTTATGGCATCTCAGACAAGATTTTAGATGCCTTCATGGCCATGCTTAATAAGCTTTAAGAAATGACAACACAGGCTATCTAAAATGCACAAAAAGAGTAAGAGGAAAATGAGAAAATAGCAATTAGAAATGACAAAAGTGAAGGACCTGGTCTGCAAAATTAAGAATTTCTGGGAAGGCCTCCACAGCAGAGTGACAACAGCAGGACCCATCTGCCTCTTGGCTCCTGGGTCACTGTAGAGTCCTGTGTCTAGTTGGGCCCCCTTCCATCAATAGCATTATGGATTATTGGTAGCCCACTGAGAGGGCATGAACAAGTGACTCAACATAGGATAAATAGATGGAAGAAGGAAATTTGTTCAGTCTTTGTGGAAGTCTCCTTCTTACTAAAGCCAAAGCCCAGGACAAGTTTTTGTGGACAACTTTGTTAATAGACACATGAAGTCCTATATTTACATCTGTCTTGGATCGCAGAAAAGCTTGTTTGGAAAGAGTAGACATTGTGGTTGATGGAGCAAAAGGCAAAGGCTTTGGGTTGTGCTGACAGACTAAACCTCACAAGGTTATTTTTTGTGCAGCAAGTTAGGAAATTGGGTTCTGAGCTGACCTTTTCAGCACAGAATGTAGAGACTTCATGTTTATTTTATGCTTTAGCTATAGTTAATTGCTGCTATGAATTTGGGAGCAAAATATTCTTTTGATTAGAAATACTATTTAGATAAAGGCCTGGAAGAGATACTGCCACTTTTGGTTGGAAAAGTATCCTTAAATATTCCTGACAGTGATATATCTTCTGTAGAACAGATGACATTTTACCATCGCTTTTATATCTGTAAGTCACTTTGGAACCAGAAGTTTGAGTGTTATCTCAATTTCCCAATCATTTGTGATTAGGTTTTTCTTTAGGCTGAGATGCTATATCTGAGAACATAACCTTGCTCACTTCTTTCTATCTCTTCACCTCCTGCTATACTTTTTTTTACCACACATTACCAAATTATTTTCAGTACCATCACAGAATATTCTGTAGTGATGGTTGGTTTTCAATCCCATTTCTCCATAACAAAACAATGAATGTTTTGAAAATATTTTATTTTTCAAACTTCAACAGAATTTTAATATGTGAACTAAGGTGGCACTTTTACTAGCTATATCACCAAGTATACCTTTTTACTGCTTGATACACTTTAAACACAAATACAAACTTAAAATTGCCATGGGGAAATCTAAACCAAGTAAGGCAGGTGTGGTTCCTCTGCCTTCTCATCACTGCACCATCATTTTAATTCAGAATGTGTCATGTGTAATTCAGAAAGTACCTACCCTAGGGGTTTTGACATACAGCACTCAAATACAACTTGAGCTTTGCTCAGCCTTAGGAATTTATTTTAGAAATGAGAATGCATAACAGAGCTCTACAATTATAGAATCTATAGCTCATTTTGAGTGATGATTTTATCTTTTAGAATTTCCCATAAATGGAGATGATTGACTTTTTTTTTTCATTTCTGTCTCCTCAAAGTCCCTGTCTCTGTAGTACTTGAAGTGAAAGTCCACAAGTAAACTGTATCCTTATCAATTCTCCTCTCTATCTGCTATTGTTATCCCGATGAGAAGCATCAGTTTTACTCTTCTCTGTATTACTGTGTGAGCAGTAACCTCAAATCTGGGATAAGAGATACTTGAAAAGTCAACTTTTCTCTTCTCTGTAGAGAAAGGCTCGTCTGTAAGTTACAATTATGAGAATGTAGGCTCTCATGTGGTGCTGAGAGTGAAGGAAAAAATTAATGTCATTGCTTTCTTTCCTAGAAAAGTTTCCGTCAACAAGGTGGGATAAATTTTGATTTTTTTCATCTGAACTCTATTAACTGAAGTTTCTAATAACTACAGAAAGAGGGGACTAAAATTTATTAAAGTTCTACCTCATGGCATGGGACCATTTTTCTTATTGGTAAGAAATTCAGTCAAGGCTTGTTTTAAGGACACCTGGTTGAGAACAGAAGAGATGGTGCCTGACATGCCAATTCTAGGTGACCTGGTGTCAGTGGTGCTCATCCATATGATTGTCATGGCCTGGAAGGTAAAATTACCCAGCCAGCATATTTCAACATGGCAGTTTCCCCTGGAACAATCTCTGTGTGATCCAGGGTGGGACAGAGGGTGATTTAATCTACAAAGCTGCTCTGTGCTACCACGCCCAGCAGGAACGGCGCCAGAAAAGCACCACTCAGACGCTGTAGCTATGAGAGGATCCCACACACCAGACAAGCAGCTCGACCTCAGTTCAGGCCTGGATTCTGCTGTCAATCAGATAACTAGGCGCCACTCTTCTAAAAAATGCGACTTTGGAATCCTGAATCCCTTTTGATCTAAAGATAAACAATCATCTCACTTTTCTGTCTTAAAAACTCATCAGGATTTTTAAAGTGTTATTTGTAATCATTCATGTTCTACATTATGTGTGCTATAGAAAAAATACTAGTAGTTTTAGAGAACAGAAATCAGCCAATTATACCCAAAAGATGCAAAAGCCTAAAAATAACAATTGTTGTTTTTTTTTTAAGAATCAGTCCTTGACACAAAGAACATAGTTTTAGAGAACAGAAATCAGCCAATCACACTCAAAAGATGGGGAAGCCCCCAAATAATAGTAATTCTTTAACAATCAGTCCTTGACAGGGAATAAGATTTTTCTAACTTCAATAGGATCTTTCTAACTTCAATCATTCAGACTTAGCTATAAAGATTGTCTTGTTTGTCATTCCTAAGGTCTCCCTTTTCTGTCAATGGGATTCATTTCCTGGGATTCTGAATGACTTCAGCTCTCAAGAGTCCCCTGTGGATTAATTCAGTAGAGTAGGCATGGGGCTGACATTTGGATTTTCCTTTCTCCTGTGTGCTAGCTAATGTTATTTGTATTTATTTTAGGCAATAACTACTTTATTGCCTAAACTCTTAAGCTTGAAATTAAAATGAAATTTGAAAGTTAAAAGGGAATGAAAGCCTTTTTAGTTATTTCTAAAAAGGTACAATAAATGAATAAATATTGGGATTGCTAGAAACCCCAAGGGATCCCATGATATTTGTGCAACTAAGCTGGATGCTTAGATGACTCAGTGCTGCCATGTAATGCTTCAGCATTGGCTGGCATTGTGGTATCAGGGATCAAACTTAAGTTCTTATACATACAACATATGCAATCCTCACTCCTGCAAAAGGACATCTAAAGTATACTTTTGCTTTGTCTTTTGGGCCATATCTTGGTCTTGCTTAGAGCTGATGCTTTCCCTTATACTCAGGAACCAGTCCTGCTGGGGTTCAGGGAACCACATAGGATGCTGAAGATGGAACCCTGGTCAACCTTGTACAAGAAGTACCTTACCCACTGTCTATTTCTTTGGCCTAAGACTTATTTTTTTAATTTTTTTTTATTTTTGGGGGGTCACACCTGGCAGCATTCAGGGGTTATGGCTCTATGCTCAGAAATCGCTCCTGGGTGGCTCGGGGGACCATATGGGATGCTGTGATTTGAACCACCGACCTTCTGCATAAAAGGCAAATGCCTTACCTCAATGCTCTCTCCGGCCCCAGACGTATTATTTTTTAAGAAAGTTATTTATCTAAAATTTAAAGTTTGGTGTCATAAAAAAATCTCTCAAGGGTAATTAAATCTCCTCTTCTCTCACGACACTGTACCTCAGGCCGTCTGTCTTAGCTTCTATGATCTTTGTGTCAGTCCAGACAAAACTATGCAGTTACTGGTGTGGCTGAATGGACCATTCTACTCTATTGTGAATTTGTGTTTGAATAAGCTTTACTCATTTTTCTCCCTTAGTTCCTTTCATAGAATATCTCTAGGGAATCTTTATTCTAAGATGTGGAGAATGTTTTAATGACTGTTTCAATGAATTCTAATGCATCCCACAACTATTCATAGCCTACAACAAAATATTTAAGATGTTTCTAATGGTTTTCTGCCACACAAAATTCTGCTATGAATATGTATATTGACTTACCAGAGGGAGTATGTGTGTCTGTGCAGAAATGATTAGAAGTAAACTGAACTGAAGTGCACTTTTCTCTGGCTGGAATTGGACATAGTGATGTGGGCCAGAGTTGCCTGAACATGCACATCATTCACTCTCTCTGCTACTGAGGAAAATACATTTGCCTAAAATTTCTGCTTTCCAACAACTTTAGAAGCAAGACCCAAGGTGGCAGTCAGGATGGGATGCCAGGATGGGAGGAAGAGCCCAAGGCCACTGTCAGGTGACCCTCATGAAACAGAAGGTGGATGTCTAGGCTGGGTTTCCCCTGGCAACAGAAGGGACTCAGATGAGAGCACCCCTTACCAGGGCTGACTGGGTGCACTTCTGAGAACATTCACAGTCTGCTCAGGAGAAATAGTGGCAGTGCTGAGGTAGGATCCAATTTTTCCTTCCCATCTGGAGACACCAACATGATCAATAGTGCTCTTCACATCATCAACCTGCTCTAGGTCCTAGGACATTCACTCTGCCCAGAACTGAGGGGGAGGGGCTTTGATACAGTTTGTTCTCAGTCATCCTTGGGCTCACTCTTCTATTTCTGGGGTATTATAAGGCAGGGTGAGACATAAGGACCACCTCTCTGAGTGTCTCTGGAAGTTAAATTATTATCAGAGCCTCAAATTAGGTCAAGAGCTGCTTATAAACCTAACTCAAAGGATGGGCTGCTAATAGGACAAATTATGCAGGACTCAGAGCTTGCTTACATAATAGATAAAACTTGCAAGATACAATAAACATGACCAAGAACAAGAAAATCACAGCATGAATTAGAATAGACAAATGATCCCCACACGAGTATGAATTAGTCATTGGAATGATCTGACAAAGACTTTCAATGCAGCTGTGAAGCAAAACAAGCCAAAACAAAAATCCATCTTACTACAGTAAAAAAAAAAATCTTAAGAAATCAAGGGGGGAAAGTAAGAAGAGACAGATGGGAAGCAATGGGGGTTGAGGGGCAGGGTCAAGGGTTGTCAGGGATATCAGAGTGTTGAGAAGTGATACATCACACAGTCAATAATGCTGAAAATAAGCTCAACTTAAAAATGTGCCTGTCAAGATGGCAGTCTGGTGTTGGGAGGGACCTTGGGGCTGCTGTAGAGGGAAGTTGACACTGGTGGTGGGATTGGAGCTGGGAATTGTGTGTTTAAATCTCAACTCTCAATAATGTTGTAAGTCATGGTGCTTTAATAAAAATGGTTCTTATTAAGGTAACATGGTTAAAATAGTGTCAATGTCCATGCGTTAGCGGACAATATCATTGCATCTTCCACCACAACTGGACTTTTCCTGTCCCAGCAAGCCCCTCTCTTCCATTCCTGTTAGTAACCTTGGTTTTGTTGTTAGAATGTAAGGGTTTGTTTTTATAAACTGTCCATTCCATATCTTTATGTATTTATAAAGGACACAGGATTGGAATCACATGGGAATCATTTGTCCTTTGCCTTCAGATACCCTCTAGTTTTTTATGTATGTTGTAGAGAAAGACAGTAATTCATCTTTTCTCATGATTGATTAGTATTACATTGTATATATGATACATATGTTAGTATTACACTGTATATATACTAGATATATATATGTATGTATATATATGTATGTATATATATATATATATATGCTTACATTTTGGAAACTAGCCCAAATATCCAATATCCAGTCATTTGATGTTGGATATTTGGGCTAGTTTCCAGGGTGTAAGCATTGTAAATAGTGCTCTGATAATCATAAATGTGCATATATATTTTTATATTTTCTTCTCTTGGGATAGATGTCTATGAATAGCATTAATAAGTTATCTGGGAATTCCATTTTATTTAACTTTTGATAAGTCTTCATAATGTTTTCTATTTAGATTGGACTGGATCATGCTTCCCTCAGCTGTGAGCTGCTGGAGGTGAGCTTCTGTTCTATAGGCATCAGTGGGAATTCAATGAATCCACTTTAGGGAGATTGTTTTGCACGGGTGGCGAAATATGAAATATGAAATAATGAGACCACACAAAATAAATTGTATGGGGACCCGCATCTTCAATAGATGTGAGACAATTATACTTTTCAAGCTGGTGACATATAAGTACATCTCTGATATGCAAGGTAATTCCACGCTGACAAAAGGCCGGAATCTTTTTTTTTGTTTGTTTTGTTTTTGTTTTTTGGGCCACACCCATTTGATGCACAGGGGTTACTCCTGGCTAAGCGCTCAGAAATAGCCCCTGGCTTGGGGGGACCATATGGGATGCCGGGGGATTGAACCGCCGTCCTTCCTTGGCTAGTGCATGCAAGGCAGACACCTTACCTCTAGCGCCACCTCACCGGCCCCTAAGGCTGGGAATCTTGAGAAGGAAGACAATGATAGTGATTGGGTTAAGTAATATTCCCCTATCTAATTATGAACAGTTAACTGGTTTACTTCTGCAGTGTTAACAATAGCAGGCCCTAGAATATACATATCTAAAACTAGACAATACAGGTGAAAAGAATCTCCAGCTAAAAGGGAGGAAGTTCTAATTTAGAAAGGAGGTTCTTATGACAAAGATGAGAATCTTGTTTTGCTACAATTTTGCAGCCAGCTGAATAGTTAAAGGCAAGAAAGAAAGCAACTGTTTGTTTACTACCTAGAAGCTGAAACCAGAAAAAGCTGATTTGTATTTACACTGACCACTATGCTTTTAGAAATGCAGATTTATCTGGCCAGGGTGTGAAAGTAGCTGAGCTTTGGTGCTGAGAATTTCCCTGAGTCAAGACTGAGGCCTGTAATTTTGGACTGTATTTTTGCAAGAGAGAGAATGTGCCAAACAGTAAGAAAAAAATTGTAATGTCGCTATCATGTCATGAATATCAGAAATATTGCCAGCAATCCACGTAGGGGATATAATTAACATCCACCAATGGGCCTGCTGACTAAAATATTTCTTGTGGGAAATATCCACTCACTGCACCAGGAAAGTCAGTAGACTTCTCCTATATAGAGACATCTATACTGCATGCCATGACAGTGAGCTTCTTTTGAACACATCCTACCAGCACTGGTTGTTTCTGATCTTTTGGTTATATGCCATTCATACTCCTGTGAAATGATATCTCATTGTTGTTTTCATAGCCTTTCCTAAATAATAAATCACATTGAACATTTTTCATATGTCTTCTTCAAGGAAATTTGTAACTTTTACCCCCATTTTATTTGACATAGTTGTTTGCTTTGATAATGTTGAATTTTATTTGTGCCTTATATATTTTGGATAATAACCCATTGTTAGATGTCTAGTTGCAAATACTCAGTCAATTCAGTAGGACAACTTTGCATTTAGCAATGAAGGAACTTGCTAGTTGAATCTAGTACCATCTGTTTATTTTTTTCTTGATTTTTTTTTGCCAATAGAGATGAGCCATGGAAGACTCCCCTAACATTGATATTATGGAGTGTTTTTCCTATATTTTCTTCAATGGGTCTAGTAAATATTCTCAATCCCCAATTTGAATTAATTTTTATGGATCATATGCGAGAGGAGTCCGATTCAAATCTCCTCTTTTTTTGTGTGTGGCTCTCTAGATTTTCTAACTCTAGTGTTGAAGAGGTTTTCTTTTTCCAGTTAATGTCCCTAGCTTCTTTGTCATTGATTAGCTATTCATATATCTGAGTGTTTGCTTCTGGGCTCTCAATTATTTTCATGGATATGAAAGAAATTTTTTTAAATATATAAAAATAGTCAAAGGTCTCAGCAAAGAAATGAAAATTACTAACAACAAAAGTTCTTACCAAAGGAAAAATGTAGGATTGGCAAGAATAGAAATAAAAACCTCACTGGGTATACATAGAAGAGTGACAATGTCAGAAAATAGAAGGGAAAAGAAAATTTAAATAGATAGCATAAGAGAGTGCAGGGAGAGTGAACACAGCCTATTCCAATTCGGTCTCCAGGACCATATGCCCCTGAACCTTTCCAGGTGTGATCATTGAGCACAGAGCCAGGGTAAGTCCTAAGCACCATCAGGTGTGCCTCCTCCCACTTGTTTCCAAAAAAGCATAAAGAACATTTAAGTAATTGTTAGATAAAAGTTTCCCAGATTTATTGAATGATACAAACTTACCAAACCTCAACAGTAATCTTTTGCCAGATAGTAATGAGCAAATATTTTCTCTGGGTTTCTGGAGCACATTTTCCCCAGTCATTTAATCATTGTTTTTTTGTTTTTTGTTTTTGTTTTTGTTTTTGCAGTGCAGAAGCTTAAGCTACTAGAAAAAATACCAACAAAAGGGAACCTAAAGCAAGCTGAAGGAGGAAAGTAATAAAACAGATCAGAAGTCAACAAAATAGGGGCTGGAGCGAGAGCACAGCGGTAGGGTGTTTGCCTTGCACGTGGCTGACATAGGACGGACCTGGGTTTGATCCCTGGTGTCCCATATGGGCACCCGAGCTGGGAGTGATTTCTGAGTGCATATGCTGAGCATAACCGAGTGTGGCCGCCACAATGTCAACAAAATGGAAGCCAAAATAATCCCCCAAAACAAATATTGCAAAAGATTAATAAAATCTAGAGCTGGCTTTTCAAATGCATAAGACCATTAGAAGAAAGAAAGGAAGGAAGGAAGAAAGAATGAAAGGACGGAAGGAAGGAAGGAAGGAAGGAAGGAAGGAAGAAGGAAGGAAGAAGGAAGGAAGGAAGAAGGAAGAGAGATAACCTTAATAAAACAAATTAGAAACAATGGAGAAATATTACGACAAATACCTCAGGAATTCAAAAAATGATTAGGAATTACTATGAAAAATCTTTGGGTCACTAAAGTGGGGAGTCTAGAATCGATGAATAAATTTTGGACTCTTCTGACCTTCTGTAGTTGAACAGAAAATAAAATACCTGGAAATACCAGTTACTAACAAGGTAATTGAATGGTAACAAAATCTCTCTCCAAACTAAAGCCCAACCAATATAGGCTTACTAGCAAGTTTTTGAAAATAATTAAAGAAAAGAAACCCACTTACCAATTCTTCTAAGCCTTTCCAGGAAGCTTTCTCTTCCTCCTTTTCTTAAACTGCAAGTTAAGGCAATTGCCTTTAAAAAAAAAAGGCATTTTGAATGATTCCTTCCTCTTTTGTCTATTACCATTCATATAAAATTAAATTCTACCCCCTTTTCTTTTGACATTTTTAGTTTGGGGTGTCAACATAGCCAAACTTTTACCTCAAGTTTCTTTTATATGAGAAAGAAATTGGATCCTATCTTTGGAAAGTTATTTGGACTAGTTTTATCTCTTGAAAATAATAGTACTTGCTTAGCACTTTAGAAGCTGAAAATATCCAGGTTAAGTCTGTGAGAAAATTTGGGCTTCCAAACCTTTTTATCTTTCAGAAAATGTCTGCTCAGTGTGGCATATGATCCTGGTAACTTCATTATGGGTATCATTACTAAACTGTAGTTTAACAACTTTGTTATAAGGAGGCTTTCTCATCTCTAAAACCATTTACTGTCCTGGGATAGGTAAATACTTGTTACTAGCAGAGAGTATTATTGGGGACTTAATAAAAATATATGCTTGAGTGTATATACATATGTTTACATCTGCCTCTTTTGACATCTACATTATAAATGTTTTATTTGATTAACAATCAAAAACAGGCTAAATTTCTAGGAATATATCACAAGAACCCAATACAAAAATGCCCCCTGTACTCCTACGTACAGTGCAACACTATTTACAATAGCCAGAATCTGGAAACAACCAGGTGCCTGATAGATGAGTGATTAAAGAAACTGGTACATCTACACAATAGAATATATATAAAGCCAGTAGGAAAATGCATTCGTGAATTTACTTATTTTTTTTCTTTTTTTTTTTTACAACCCGTATTTAACTGTTATTCAGTCTTTTGTTTTTGTTTTTGTTTTTTTTTTAATTGTAGTGCATCTTTTATACTTTTTCTTTTTTTTTTTAACACCACCCATCACCAGTGCAACATTCCCATCACCAATGTCCCAAGTCTCCCTCCTCCCCACCCGACCCCCGCCTGTACTCTAAACAGGTTCTCAATTTCCCTCATACATTCTCATTATTAGGACAGTTCAAAATGTAGTTATTTATCCAACTAAACTCATCACTCTTTGTGATGAGCTTCCTGAGGTGAGCTGGAACTTCCAGCTCTTTTCTCTTTTGTGTCTGAAAGTTATTATTGCAAGAATGTCTTTCATTTTTCTTAAAACCCATAAATGTGTGAGACCATTCTGCGTTTTTCTCTCTCTCTGACTTATTTCACTCAGCATAATAGATTCCGTGTACATCCATGTATAGGAAAATTTCATGACTTCATCTCTCCTGACAGCTGCATAATATTCCATTGTGTATATGTACCACAGTTTCTTTAGCCATTCGTCTGTTGAAGGGCATCTTGGTTGTTTCCAGAGTCTTGCTATGGTAAATAGTGCTGCAATGAATATAGGTGTAAGGAAGGGGTTTTTGTATTGTATTTTTGTGTTCCTAGGGTATATTCCTAGGAGTGGTATAGCTGGATCGTATGGGAGCTCGATTTCCAGTTTTTGGAGGA
Source organism: Suncus etruscus (assembly GCF_024139225.1). Taxonomy (NCBI): domain Eukaryota; kingdom Metazoa; phylum Chordata; class Mammalia; order Eulipotyphla; family Soricidae; genus Suncus; species Suncus etruscus. The sequence goes on along the minus strand of NC_064862.1, from coordinate 46,005,406 downwards.
ATCTCCATATCGCTTTCCATAAAGGTTGAACTAGACGGCATTCCCACCAGCAGTGGATAAGAGTTCCTTTCTCCCCACATCCCCGCCAACACTGTTTATTCTCATTCTTTGTGATGTGTGCCATTCTCTGTGGTGTGAGGTGGTATCTCATCGTTGTTTTGATTTGCATCTCCCTGATGATTAGTGATGTGGAGCACTTTTTCATGTGTCTTTTGGCCATGTGTATTTCTTCTTTGTCAAAGTGTCTGTTCATTTCTTCTCCCCATTTTTTGATGGGATTAGATGTTTTTTTCTTGTAAAGTTCTGTCAGTGCCTTGTATATTTTGGAGATTAGCCCCTTATCTGATGGGTATTGGGTGAATAGTTTCTCCCACTCAGTGGGTGGCTCTTGTATCTTGGGCACTATTTCCTTTGAGGTGCAGAAGCTTCTCAGCTTAATATATTCCCATCTGTTAATTTCTGCTTTCACTTGCTTGGAGAGTGCAGTTTCTTCCTTGAAGATGCCTTTAGCCTCAATGTCCTGGAGTGTTTTACCTACGTATTGTTCTATATATCTTATGGTTTTGGGGCTGATATCGAGGTCTTTAATCCATTTGGATTTTACCTTCGTACATGATGTTAGCTGGGGGTCTAAGTTCAATTTTTTGCAAGTGGCTACCCAGTTTTGCCAACACCACTTGTTGAAGAGGCTTTCTTTGTTCCATTTAGGATTTTTTGCTCCTTTATCAAAAATTAGATGATTGTATGTCTGGGGAACATTCTCTGAGTATTCAAGCTTATTCCACTGATCTGAGGGCCTGTCTTTATTCCAATACCATGCTGTTTTGATAACTATTGCTTTGTAGTAAAGTTTAAAGTTGGGGAAAGTAATTCCTCCCATATTCTTTTTCCCAATGATTGCTTTGGCTATTCGAGGGTGTTTATTGTTCCAAATAAATTTCAAAAGTGCCTGGTCCACTTCTTTGAAGAATGTCATGGGTATCTTTAGGGGGATCGCATTAAATCTGTACAGTGCTTTGGGGAGTATTGCCATTTTAATGATGTTAATCCTGCCAATCCATGAGCAGGGTATATGCTTCCATTTCCGCGTGTCCTCTCTTATTTCTTGGAGCAGAGTTTTATAGTTTTCCTTGTATAGGTCCTTCACAATTTTAGTCAAGTTGATTCCAAGATATTTGAGTTTGTGTGACACTATAGTGAATGGAGTTGTTTTCTTAATGTCCATTTCTTCCTTATTAGTATTGGTGTATAGGAAGGCCATTGATTTTTGTGTGTTAATTTTGTAGCCTGCCACCTTGCTATATGAGTCTATTGTTTCTAGAAGCTTTTTGATAGAGTCTTTGGGGTTTTCTAAGTAGAGTATCATGTCATCTGCAAACAGTGAGAGCTTGACTTCTTCCTTTCCTATCTGGATTCCCTTGATATCCTTTTCTTGCCTAATCGCTATAGCGAGTACTTCCAGTGCTATGTTGAATAGGAGTGGTGAGAGAGGACAGCCTTGTCTTGTGCCAGAATTTAGAGGAAAGGCTTTCAGTTTTTCTCCATTGAGGACAATATTTGCCTCTGGCTTGTGGTAGATGGCCTTAACTATATTGAGAAAGGTTCCCTCCATTCCCATCTTGCTGAGAGTTTTGATCAAGAATGGGTGTTGGACCTTGTCAAATGCTTTCTCTGCGTCGATTGATATGATCATGTGATTTTTATTTTTCTTGCTGTTGATGTTGTGTATTATGTTGATAGATTTACGGATGTTAAACCAGCCTTGCATTCCTGGAATGAAACCTACTTGATCGTAGTGGATGATCTTCTTAATGAGGCATTGAATCCTATTTGCCAGGATTTTGTTGAAGATCTTTGCATCTGCATTCATCAGCGATATTGGTCTGTAATTTTCTTTTTTCGTAGCATCTCTGTCTGGTTTAGGTATCAAGGTAATGTTGGCTTCATAAAAGCTATTTGGAAGTTTTCCTGTTTTTTCAATTTCATGAAAGAGTCTTGCCAGGATTGGTAGTAGTTCCTCTTGAAAGGTTTGAAAGAATTCATTAGTAAATCCATCTGGGCCTGGGCTTTTGTTTTTGGGCAGACATTTGATTACTTTCTTAATTTCCTCAATAGTAATGGGTGTGTTTAGATATGCTACATCCTCTTCATTCAATCGTGGAAGATTATAAGATTCCAAAAATTTATCCATTTCTTCCAGGTTTTCATTTTTAGTGGCATAGAGTTTCTCAAAGTAGTTTCTGATTACCCTTTGAATCTCTACCATATCAGTAGTGATCTCTCCTTTTTCATTCCTAATACGAGTTATCAAGTTTCTCTCTCTTTCTTTCTTTGTTAGTTTTGCCAGTGGTCTATCAATCTTGTTTATTTTTTCAAAGAACCAACTTCTGCTTTCGTTGATCTTTTGGATGGTTTTTCTGGTTTCCACTTCATTGATTTCTGCTCTCAGCTTTGTTATTTCCTTCTGCCTCCCTATTTTTGGATCCTTTTGTTGAGCACTTTCTAATTCTATGAGCTGCGTCATTAAGCTATTCAGGTATGCCCCTTCTTCTTTCCTGATGTGTGCTTGCAAAGCTATAAATTTTCCTCTCAGTACTGCTTTTGCTGTGTCCCATAGGTTCTGATAAATTGTGTCTCCATTGTCATTTGTTTTCAGGAAGGTTTTGATTTCCTCTTTGATTTCATCTCGGACCCACTGATTATTCAGTATGAGGCTATTTAACTTCCAGGTGTTAAAATTTTTCTTCTGTGTCCCTTTGTAGTTTATATATAATTTCAGGGCTTTGTGGTCAGCAAAGGCAGCCTGCAAAATTTCTATCCTCTTGATATTATGGAGATATGTTTTGTGTGCTAACATGTAGTCTATCCTAGAGAATGTCCCATGTACATTAGAGAAAAATGTGTATCCAGGCTTCTGGGGGTGGAGTGTCCTGTATATATCTACTAGGCCTCTTACTTCCATTTCTCTCCTCAGGTCTAGTATATTCTTGTTGGGTTTCAGTCTGGTTGACCTGTCTAGTGTTGACAATGCCGTGTTGAGGTCTCCCACAATTATTGTGTTGTTATTGATATTATTTTTCAGATTTGTCAACAGTTGTATTAAATATTTTGCTGCTCCCTCATTCGGTGCATATATGTTTAGGAGGGTGATTTCTTCCTGCTGTACATATCCCTTGATTAATACAAAATGTCCATCTTTGTCCCTTACTACTTTCCTAAGTATAAAGTTTGCATCATCTGATATTAATATGGCCACTCCTGCTTTTTTTTGGGTGTTGTTTGCTTGGATGATTTTCCTCCAGCCTTTTATTTTGAGTCTATGTTTGTTCTGACTATTCAGGTGCGTTTCTTGTAGGCAGCAGAAGGTTGGATTGAGTTTTTTGATCCATTTAGCCACTCTGTGTCTCTTAACTGGTGCATTTAGTCCATTGACATTGAGAGAAAGAATTGTCCTGGGAGTTAGTGCCATCTTTATATTAAAGTTTGGTGTGTCTGTTGGTAAGCCTTGTCTTAAAGTATGCCGTTCAGTTTTTCTTTTAAGAATGGTTTTGAGTCTGTGAAGTTTTTGAGCTGTTGTTTGTCTGTGAAACTATGTATTGTTCCTTCAAACCTAAAAGTGAGTTTTGCTGGATGCAGTATTCTAGGCGAAGCATTTATTTCATTGAGTTTTGTCACTATGTCCCACCACTGCCTTCTGGCCTTGAGTGTTTCTGGTGACAGGTCTGCAGTAAATCTCAAGGATGTTCCCTTAAATGTAATTTCTCTTTTCGATCTTGCTGCTTTCAGAATTCTGTCTCTATCTATGGGATTCGTCATTGTGACTAGGATGTGTCTTGGGGTGTTTTTTCTGGGGTCTCTTTTAGTTGGCACTCTTCGGGCATGCAGGATTTGATCACATGTATTCATTATCTCTGGTAGTTTCTCTTTAATGATGTTCTTGACTGTTGATTCTTCCCGGAGATTTTCTTCCTGAGTCTCTGGGACTCCAATGATTCTTAAGTTGTTTCTGTTGAGCTTATCATAGACTTCTATTTTCATCTGTTCCCATTCTTTGAGTAATTTTTCCATTGTTTGATCATTAGCTTTGAGGCTTTTTTCCAATTTCTTCTGCTGTATGTAATTGTTATGTATCTCATCTTCCAGTGTACTGATTCTATCCTCAGCTGCTGTTAACCTGTGGGAAATCTCAAACATGTTTTTCTTCAATTCATCTACTGAGTTTCTCAGACCTGTTATTTGATCTGAAATTTCCGTTTGGAGTTTTCTCATTTCTATCTTCATATTCTCCTGATTCTTTTTAGTTTTCTCTTCTATACTTTGTTTGAGTTCTTTGAACATGTTCCATATTGCAACTCTAAACTCCTTATCTGAGAGACTGACTAGGTGGTTGATCATGTTCAAGTCATCAGAGTTGCCATCTTCATTCTCTATGTCTGGCACTGGCCCGTGTTGTTTCCCCATTGTCACACTAGTACTGCGTGTTTTTCTACGTGTTGTGATTGTATTCATTGGCTAAATGCTGTGCACCGTCGCGAAGGGGAGCGGAGCAACCGTGCTCCTCTGGCTTCTCCCTTTCTGGGCGTGTCGACTCACCTCCACGGAAGGCTCACAGGAACGCAGGCTGGCAGATGGGCCGCACCCAGGATGAAATCAGGCCAAAAATGCAGGACAGCAGAGTAGAGAGGCAGAAGGGTGCTGGCATCTGAGATCCAGCGAAGTTCAGTGGCTCCTCCCTTTCTGGGCGTGTCGACTCACCTCCACGGAAGGCTCACGGGAAGGCAGACTCCCCGGAAAGTTCACAGGAAGGCAGGCTGGCTGATGAGCCGCACCAAGGGTGAAATCAGGCCGAAAATGCAGGACAGCAGAGTAGAGAGGCAGAAGGGTGCTGGCATCTGAGATCCAGCGAAGTTCAGTGGCTCCTGTGAATTTACTTATACATGGATGAATATGGAGAATATTATGCTGAGCCAGAGGAAAAGGACATAGAATAATCTTACTTATTTATGGGATATGAGAAAAACAAGATATAGTATGGTAATAATACCCAGAGACAATAGAGACAGAGGTCAGGAGGCCCAGCTTAAGGTAGAAAAAGTGGTGAGTATAGCTAGAGTAGAGAAGGGTCTACCAGGACAATGATAGATGGAACTGATTGCTCTGGACAAGAACTTGGTGCTGCAACTGGAGAAATTAACAGGCAAAGCACACCTCCATTAACAACAGTGCAAACCATAGTGTCAAATAGGAAAGTGAGAAAGAGAGAGAGGGAGTGTGTTACAGAGAGTGAAGAGAGAGAAGCAATTCGCATGCTCTAGAGCAAGGCAGGGGTGGTGGTGGGGTGGTGGGAGGGAAACAGAAGACATCAGTGATGGGATGGGTGTACTGGTGAACGATGGTGTAAATTGTATGACAAACCCAACAATGAACAATTTTGTAACTATAGTGCTTAAATAAAATTACAAAACAAAACAAAACAAAAACAACCAGGCTAAAAGCAAGATGACTTAATATTTACAAAGAAATGAGATTTTTAAGTGGTATTTAAACACAAAAACATCTTCCTTTGGTTTAGATTTACATTTCCCTGGTGATTATTGATGAGGAGCATTTTTTTTACGTGCCTTTTGGCCATCTATATTTCTTCTTTGAGGAAATGTCTGTTCATTCTCCCCATTTTTTGAAGGTGTTAGATGCCTTTTTCTTGTTAAATTCTGTCAGTACCTTGTATATTTTCGATATTAGCCCCTTATCTGATGGGTATTGGGTGAATAGTTTCTCCCATTCTGTGGGTGGCTTTTGTATTGTAGGCACTATTTCCTTTGAGGCACAGAAACGTCTCAATATAGTCCCATCAGTTTATCTCTGCTTCCACTTGTTTGTAGAGTGCTGTTTCCTCCTTGAAGATACCTTTAGCATCAGAATCATTGAGTGCTCTGCCTATGTTTTACTCTATGTACCTTATGGTTTCAGGTCTGATATGAAGGTTTTTAATTCATTTTGATTTGACCTTTGCGCATGGTGTCAAGAAATAGTCTGTATTCAATTTTTTTTTTCCGCATGCAGTTGGCCAGTTTTCCCAGAACCCTGTGTTGAAGAGGTTTTTCTTGTTCCACTTTAGATTTCTTGTTCCTTTATCAAAAATTCATTGTTCATAAGTCTGTGGGTCCATCTCTGAATATTCAAGTCTATTCCATTAATCTGAGGGCCTGTCTTTAATATTCATGCTGTTTTAATGACTACTGACTTACAGTACAGTTTAAAGTTGGGAAAGGTGATTCCTCCCATCAATTTTTTTTTTGCCAAGGATTGCTATAGCTACTTGTGAATATTTATTTCTCCATATGAATTTCAGAAGCATCTATTCACTTATTTGAAAAATGTCATGGAGATTTTATAGGGATTGCTTTAAATCTGTACAGAGTTTTGAGAAGTATTGACATTTTAATGATGTTAATCATTCCAATACATGAGCAGGGTTTATACTTCCACTTCCTCGTGTGCTCTTTCATTTCTTGAAACAGTGTTTTGTAGTTTTCTTTATTTAGTTCTTTCACCTTTTTAGTTAAATTGATTCCAAGATACTTGATTTTCTGAGGCACGATTGTGAATGGAAGTTTTGTAACCACAATGAGATACCATCTCACACCACAGAGACTGGCACACACACAAAAAGAAGAACAACCGGGGCTAGCATGGATGCCAGGAGAAAGGGACTCTCATTCATTGCTGGTGGGGATGCAGACACATCCAGCCAGTTTTTAGAAAACAATATGGATATTACTTTTAAAAAAGCTAGAAATTGAGTTTTCATATGATCCAGCAATACCATTCCTAGGGAAAAATCCCCAGAAACACCAAAATACAATATAAAAATACCTTCTGAACTCCTATGTTCAGTGCAACACTATTTACAATAGCCAAAATCTGGAAACAACCAAGGTGCCTGACAACAGATGAGTGACTAAAGAAACTGTAGTATATTTACAAAATGTAGTACTATATAGCTCTTAGGAAAAATGAAGTAATAAAATTTGGTTATACATGGCTGCATTTGGAGATTATTATGCTGAGTGAAATGAATCAGAAGAAAAGGGATAGATAGAATAATCTCACTCATTTGTGGGGTATAAAAACACAAGAGATAGTCTGGCAATAATATCCATAGACAATAGAAAAAAGGATCAGGAAATTCAGCACAGGATAGGATGCTTGCCACAAAGAGTGGTGAGTGCAGGTAGAAGAGAGAAGGGTATACTAGGATGATGATAGCTGGAACTGATCTCTCTGGACAAGAATTTAGTGCTGAAAGGTGAGAAAGTGACATGCGAAGCACCTTTCCATTGGCAATAGTGCAGACCACAGTGCAAAAAAAAGTAAAAAGAGTGAGAGAGACAGTGAAAGAGAAGCAAGTTGCTTGCCTTATAGACAGGTGGGGTCATGGGGGAATGGAAGAAAAATTGGGGACATCAGTGGCATGAAGGGTGCACTGGTGAAGGATGATATACACTGACTAAAACCCAACAAAATGTAGCAATTAAAAATAAAAAAACTTACTCTATTAAAGCATGTAATAAAAAATACAATAGTGCAAACCATAGTGACAAAAAGAAAAGAGAGAAAGTGAGAGAGACAAATTGCCTGCCCTAGAGACAGGTGGGAGGTAGGAAGGAAATGGGAGACATCATTGGTGGGAGGGATGTACTTGTGAATGATGGTGTACATTTTATGAATGAAACCCAACAATGAACAATAAAAATATTTACTTGGTTTAGTATTGCTATTTTTTTTAAAAGCAAAAACTGTTTTATATAGGATAGAAACTCAATGACTGTCCATTATGGAATCAAACAACCAAGTTTTTAGTATATTAACTTCATGGTACAGCCAGATTTTAAAAATAGGATCCCTTCTGCTCTGGATCAGCTATCTTTATAAATTCTCATTGAAATTAGACTAATCCATAACATCCTATCTGTATTATAATTATAAGCGTTTTATTATGATCTCTCAGATAGCTCTGTGACAGCCTATTTAAGGGTGAATGAGACTTCAGGTCAACAGAAATAACAAGCAAGAAACATCACAAACTACTCTTTACTTGATCTAATTCACCATTGTTCCTAAAGAGGCACTGACGGCCACTTTTCTCTTTCACTGTCTCCTAAAAATGCCACTCATTCCTTTGATGACAGTACATGCTTGAAATTTAAATTGAGCAGTTGTGTTTGAGACATGCAGACCTTCCAGTATCGTGAAATAAAATAAAATAAAATCTGGGGCAGGAAAATGTGGACATGCTGACTCCTCCTAAGTGATTTTCTGGAAGTGTGGAATAGAGTCCTGGGAATAATTTGATTTGTGGAACTGAATTGGGTCATGATCTTTTGTCTAGACAACACACATCTGGCTCATATATTGTTTGCGATATTTCTCTTGGCACCTTGGATTCCTGGTCATAGTTTCCATGATGGTGGTTCTTCCATCTGTGGAGCGTAACATACAGTTGGCATGGAAGGCTTGTACTTCTGAGCTTTGAACTCATGCCTATGCTTACTCCAGTGTGCAGAACACAATGAAACTCTGAGTTCAATGAGAAGTGACAGGTATTCGAGCAGAATTCACAATATCAATATAACCATGACAAGTCCGCTAATTATCATGGGATTTTCTTTTTTTGGGAGCACAACCCTCTGTGCACAGGGTTTACTCCTACCTCTGTGCTCAGGGATCAGTCCTGGAAAGGTTCAGGGCGAACATATATATGAGGTTTTGGGGATTAAATTCAAGTTGGCCACATGCAAGACCAGAACCCTACTCACTGTATTACTCTCTAGTGTCTGATTCTTACTTTTTTTTCTTTTTTCTTTTTACAAGCAGAACAGAGTAAAATATAGACAATGCTTACAAATGGTTAAAATTAAGCAGGCAACTCCAGTTCTCCAGGTGAGTTTATGTAGAATGATCCCATATGTATTCACATGAGTATCTGATTCTGTAAAAACAGATGTTAAGTGCCTGCATTGAATTAGGTGTTGCATTTGGTGCTGGAGAATAAAATGTAAAACATTCCTTTCTGTTGGTATAACTCTTAGCCTAGGCCCAAGAAAGATGTAGTTATAAGAACTGGCCATCTTGTGAAGTTGTATGAGTGGGAGCCTGAACGTGAGACTGATCTAGTGGCCAGTTTGCTGTCTTTAAACTTGGTGATTTCACCCTTCCATCCTTTCTTCTGGAGCAGGCAAGTATGATAATTCTGTGAACTTTTGGGGTCTTTGAACAATGAAAAACCATGTGGAATCTCCCAGGGTGATGCTTTGGAACCTGTAGGTTTATAACTAAGAGTTTTAGTTCCTTTCTTTTCTTTCTTGGAAGTGTTTGTAGTCAGCTTCTCAGCATCAGGTGCTCCCATAAATAAGTCAGAGTCCGTTACTGGTTGATGAACAGCTCCAAGTAAAGGCGGCTTATCTTGGTGACTCACGATGGACACGCACAAGCGAAGCTTCAAAGAATGTCCACTATCTGAGAAAGATTGCTGGAATTGTTGACTAAGCAAAGTTGCAATTTTATCACTACATTATGTTATCAAGGAAAGACTTTACATTTCCATGAGAAACATTTTGTAACAACCAACTCTCCTAGTACTCAATTTGAATACAGTCTTTGATAGAGTCTCAGATAGTTTTTAAAATGGTCAGTGAGGGCTAGAGATAATATAACAGGCAGGGTATTTGCCTTGCATGTTTCCAAACCTTTTTTGACCCCCAGTATCACATGCCCTGTCTACACGCCCTAATTATAGAGCCAGGAGTGATCTCTGAGCACTGGAGAGTGTGGCCCCCAAACCAACAGAAACAGAAACAAAGTCGATCTCTGAGCCTGTGTGGAGTGTCTCAGCATTACAGTCACGAAAAAAGTCACTGTGATATATCCTCCGGATCCTTTGAAGATTAGTGCAAACTTGATACCACGTAGTTAACACAAACTACAGCATATAAAAGGGGAGAAAATGAGAGAGAGAGAGAGAGAGAGAGAGAGAGAGGGAGGGAGGGAGAAAAGGAAGGAGGGAGAGAGACAGAGAAGGAGACAAACTCAGAGATAAAGACAGAGAAGAAAAATATCTGCAACAGAGTCAGGCAGAGGAAAGGAAATAGGGATGGAGGGAAGGAAACTAGGGGCATTGGTGGTGGGAAATGTGCACAGTGAAGGGTGTTGGTCATTTGTGACTGAAATTCACTCATGAACATCTTTGGAATTGTGAACCTCCACCCCACAACTTTATTATGAACAACCTGTAGTCCCAGTATTTAAATATTTTTTAATTAAAACAAGAAAAACCAATGCTGAAAAAATAATTAGTGCAAACTCATTTCTTGGGTTTGAGGTTCAAGAGAAAACAATATAAGCAACTGGGTCAAACTAAGTAAAAAAACCCTGAGTGTTTGAGACAATAACCCAGAAACTTTGAAATTGGTGGCATCTATGCCCTGCTCAGTGTTTTCATGCCACAACTAAACACTTGGAAGACTCACACTATTGCTCCTTTCTACCTCAATCTGAAAGTTGGGGAGTTAATGAAACACTAAACCAATAACTAATCTGACTTCAGAGAACTTCAGAGAATAGGAGACCAAGTTTTTTTTCATTTGTAGATGGAAGTGCAAAAATGGAGATAACTTTGAGAATGACAATAATTGAATGTACATCGTATTTAAAGACAAACATACTGATGCTAATTATTTTAACTCCCCTTTAATTTTAATTTTTTGGTTGTTTCAGGGTTCAATTCAACAGATATTAGAAGGTACATCCCACTCCAGTGCAGTGGATGGAAGTCATTCCCAGGATTGCTCAGGAAGACTTGAGGTTTGGGGCCTTAAAAGTGCCTTCCACATACAAAGCATATGCTATAGACTTTGGTTCCCATGAACAATTTCTTCTGTAATAGTCTGAACCCATTAGATGAAGTAATATAAAGGAGTCCTTTTAGTGAGTCATATTTTATTGCCTCTATTTCATTACATTTTATTTCAAAAAATTTTATTAAAATGTACCTTATTTTATTGGTTCAATAAGATGATCATAATCAGTAGAGAAAAGTCAAATAAAAGAATATATGTTTCCCAAGAAACATGAAGAATGTAGAGGTGAACACAGAGAAGAGTTTCTGAGTTCTGTAGAAAGAAACAGCCATTAGAAAGTTTCTTTGTTAACTCTGGGATTGGTAGAAAATAGTTAGGAAAGGTTGTAAGTTAACTCTGGGGTTGGCAGTGGCCACTTCTGGACATGGTGACATCAGGAATGGCCAGAACAAGGAGGGAAAGCAGTGAAGAGCCACTCACACCTGCTGTGGCCACTGGGAAAGGTCCTATACCACATGGCTTTTGTGTCTCCATTCAGTGGAAAGAATAGCAAAACTGACAGGAGTTATTCCTTTATGGGGATGTCTGAAAGGAATCAGTGGCACCCTGGGGAATCAGAGTCTGGGGAAACCATGGTGCTGCTTTTGTGTGCAGGGGTCGAGTAGGGGTGAGGTGCTCACAGGAATGGCCGGTTTGGGGGAGCTCACTTCTGTAAACATACTGACTGATTCAGTGCTTTGGCATTGTTTATTTAGCTGAGTAAACTCCAAGGAAACTCAAGAATCAAATAAAAAGCAAAGAATGCTATAAAATCACAAGAGGAAAAGTGCATGTTGTTATAACTTGATATGAAGAGAACTAGCTAAGTGTTGCTCTACATGATAAAATATGAGATCAACTACATGTTTATATTCAGAGTGACAAATCTGCAAAGTGAAATTTAATCCAAAGAAAAATATAAATATATCACATGTGACTATCACCCCCTTCTTTGTTGCTGGCAGAACTTTAATTTCTATCTGAATCATTACTATCTACAGAAAATTTCCCTCTTCCCCAGCACCTGTACTACTGTAAGTGTCCAGTGACTAAATTCTAACCAGAAAACAGGCTGGAAGGAGACCAAAAACGAGCCTTAAAAGAGAAAGGGCAGGACTTCTATGTTTTCTTTTCCCCCTCTTCTTTCTGCAATGAATATCAATAGCTAGGATAGCACTGCCAACTGACTTGGCCCAGGAGACATTCCTGAATGCAGAAGCTACATTCTGAAGCCAGAAGAAGGAGAAAAACTACCCAGGGACACCAGGCCCATTTTCAGCAGCCTTCCCTTTACTTTTCTTCACTTCACAGATAACCAGATCTCTGTCTTAGAAGTTACCATAATCTAGGCTTGTTGTGGGTATTATTGTTGCCACAAGACCAACCTGTCTTGACATATTTGGTTTTAGAAGATCTCAGGTGTAAGGAGAAAGTTTTTAGATCATAGGTAGAAATGGAAACTATAGGAAGACAAGCTGGTTGGCAGAGAGAGCAGGTCCAGTTTTGAGTGGAGAGCTGGGTAGAAGAGTCAATGTTTGCAAGTTTCTTAAACTCTGAAAAATCAATAAAAGGAGGGAGCAAGATGATCAAATAGTAGGTGAACTACTATTTAAAAACCAGCACAAGAGTAATTATTTAGTTGAGGCTAAGGTCAAGAAGGCATGAGAGTAGATGCAATTCTACAGAGACTGGGAGGCAGAGAGGCAGGGGAGGGGGTCATGGGTGCAGAGCTGGACGATCTCCCTAGATATGGGAAATACATGAAGGCTGGCCCAGGTCAGGGAAGCCAGAAGGCTCAAATGCACAACACAAGCATCGTATGAGATAATTAATACCTCAATTTCATAAGTGTTGGGGAATTTTAGGTGAATGTTCCAGCTAGTTAGTTCATTTATCCAAATCCTTCAGACCAAATTTGTACTATATGATTAAAAGCATCTGAGCCATAAATTCCAATGTAGGGTAGCAAGCATATAAAGTCAATGAATAATTGTATTCTTATGTAGCTAAGGAAACATTTCACTATATATATGATCTACTTTAAAAGTAGAAACCAAATGCATCATCTTGAATATGAACTGTAACAGATTTAGAAAAATTAGGGCATCAGAGTCAACACCTGGTTCTGTGGCTTATTCTTTGTGAGACATGGGACAAACTACCTGTAAATCAGTTTTATTGACTGTAAAGATGTGGTAATGAGTAACATCCCAGCAATTTAACTGAGGTTTTGTAGCAATAAAATGACTAATAAGCATGAAAGAGTCTTGCAATTTGTTAGTTAATTTTTTTAGAAATTCTCACATACTAGGAAAATCTGAAATTTCACAGTGCTGGAATTTTTGATATTTGGAGCAAAGATGTTTGCTCTGGTATGAATGAACTTTCTTTCCTCCAGACACACTGTAAGTTATTTTCAACATGGTGTGTTTGTAATATCAGTAGAGGAGCTGAGAGATGTACAGTGGAGCTGACCCAGATCTCATTTCCTTCCTGCAAACACATGATCCCACGCACATTGCGGCTGCCCAGGTTCCAGCCCCCAAGCAGCATGGTGCCTTCTGAACCACAGAGAGAATTGCTGAGGCTTCCTGGACACTCCCAGTTTCCACTCCACATCACTACACTTCATAACCCAGAAAAACATCAACAGGTGATTGGAGAAAAGTTGTTAGGGGCAATTCTTATGATCCTGATAAAAGCATGCAGATCAATAGTCTGTCTATGGAACAGGACATAGTCACTGATTGCTCAGTGCATAAGAAAAACACAGAAATAACACTGCTTCTTCGGTCATCAAAGTGTATCAAGGGCACCAACCTTGCAGTTTGTGTAACTATTTCCTGGTTCTCTGGACCGGGAAGCCCCCACACCACCACCCACCTCAGAACCCCAAAATGCAATGACACTAATGTGTCTATGGAACAATTTTACTTCTCCAACCCTATTAACTTTTAGGTGTTGCAGGTTTGGTATCTGGCCTTGAAAGGCTTGGTAGTCCAGATGCTGCTCCGATGCAGAGAAATGAAGAGATGGTCACTCAGGCAAAAGCTCAAGTGGGTTCTTTATTCTGGCTGGCCAGGGTCCAGTGCCCGTCCAGAACCGAATAGAGACAAAGGACCACGTGACTTTCTTTGTTCATTCTTATATACCATAAGAAGGAGAGAGGGGGTAGGGATGATTCCCTTATAAGGGCATAACATCCACTAAGACATTCTGAGGTAATACAAGTTCCTTATAAGGGCATAACATCCACTAAGAAATTCTGAGGTAATACAAGTTCCTTATAAAGGCATAACATCTGCTAAGACATTTTGAGGTAGCACAAGGTATCACATGAGTTTAGGGTTGGTATAAGCTTCCTTTTCAGTACAAAAAGGGTGAGATACAAAAAGCAGGTATAAGCATAGAAAATTACAGAATTCTGGTGACAAAAGCCTGACCTTTAAGTTCCATGAGCTACATCAGTGGGGGCTGGTGTAACTAGTTGTTGACTTCTCTTTTCAATCCCCACTTCTTGTAGTAAGGCATTTAATCCTAGAAGCCATTGTGATAGGGGGCCTCCATCTCCTGATATTCCTGGTCAGAATTGCCTGCATGAGCTAATTCTTGGTACTGTTGGTGTAATCCCATGAACTTGACTTCCCCAACCTGAGCCCAAATGAATGTAGTGAGGCGATTAATTATGAGTGGCCCGATGGCTACCAGGAGTAGGAGGCCCAAAAGGGGCCCCAGAAGGGGTATCAGATAGGGGAGAATTCCACCCCATAAAGACCATAAGGGACCGTAAAATAGCTCCTTTTTTCTTTTGGCCAGCTCCTCTTGATGGTGTTTGATTCTGTCTTGCACTACTCCCGATTTGTTAGTATAGAAACAACATTCTTCTTGCAAGGCCATGCAAAGTCCTCCTTTCTCTGCCAAGATTAAATCTAACCCTTGCCTGTTTTTTGATATCCCTTAAGCCAAGGAATCGAGCTGATCTTGCAGATCACTAATAGATTGATATACCATCTTCACATCTGAAATTAACTGTTGTGAGAGCCTGTTATACCTGTCTATTAATATTGCTAGCCCTGCTCCCCCAGTGGCCAGGCCCACAACCTCCCTTATCCATAGTCTGAGTAAGAGGGTGTCATTCTTGCTAGTTGCTGTGCAGTTATGGTCACTGCTGTAGGAAAACCAGGACTGTCTGTCTTCTGTTCTGGTCCTATGAGCTGACTTAGCTGGATCTTCAGGGCTTTCCTCTTATTCAGGCTGTGAATTTCACCACGAAGATAAGGAGGTTTCTACTTTCTTTTCTTTAATCCTGCAACTTAAAGGGCTGTTGGGTAGAGAAAACAATAGAGCCCTAAACTTCAGTTGCCTTTTCTGCACTGGGTCAGACAGAGATGAAGAAATTTTATATCTAGTAATTATTTTCTTACTCTTAACATTACCAAGGGAAGCATAATTTTTTGCTCCTTTCCTTATACTACCCATCTTTGTTAAATGTTAGGGTTGGTTAATTTTTGCTACCTGCTCCAACCTCTGGGATAGATAGGCATAATGTTATTTTTGATTGTCAACTTGGCTTATTAATTTCTGTGGCCTTTCTTTTCCCCTTATTTCCCTGGTAGCTTTTTCTGATGACCATTCCACTTCATATTTTCCCTAGAGATTTCATTACCCTAGAAGTCATTAAAGGGAATGTGGTCAAAGATCAGTTTTCTGTAGCTACTTCAGGCTGTCAAGGGACTGTAGTTTCAATTTCTACATAGGGTGAAATCTCATATTTTCCTATATGAGCAGTTAAATGGTTTACTTCTGCAGTCTTAACACCTGAAAAGGATTAAATTAATTAGGTAGGGGAATATTACTTAACCCAATAAGGCCCTGGAGCAGTAAATGGAACAACTTTAATGGCACAGCTGTCCTTATTGTCTGTAATGATAGCACAAATTAAGCACCAGTAATTAAAGCATCATAGTATTATTAATAAACACAGCTTTGAGTTACTTTAGGCAGACTAATGCTTGCATTTGCAATTTATGATCTTGTCTAGTACAACTAGTGAGAACATTTTCACATAAGTTACTTCAAAGAAGTGGGTTTTAAGTAAGGCCCACTAGAATTTTAATTAGCTACAAAAATAGTTTTTCTCTTTACCTTTACCTTGTAACTTGCCTGATATTTGAATAACTTTTGGCTTTTTCCTTTGCACAATATACAGCATTTTTGTAGAAATCTCCATCTGGGGCACCCCCACTACTTACAGAGCTTTTCTGAGGATAGGTTGTAGACACAGCAGGTTTATCATGTCACTGTCACACAGGTTTGGCTGATGAGTTGGTCAGTTCAGCATGATGATCTTGAGGATGGCTGTGGGCATCTTACCCTCTTGCAGGAACTTCCGGAGGTGGCCTATCTGTTCCACTTCTCTTCAGATTTGGAAGAGACTGACCTTGAATCCTCTTCTCTTGAGACTGAAGGTGGAGAGTGGGAGCAAGGCCCACAGGCTGTCGCCAGTTAATGCTGCTTCAGAATTTCCTAGGAAATCTCCAATTTCCTTATTCAGGCCATTCATCTCAGTATCTTTCTGGCCTTTACAGCCAAATGCTTAAGGGTGCCTGCTTTTCACGCCACCTCAACTCCAATTATTCCTCTGAAAGAGGACTTTGGGGTCCCCTCACTAATTTTAAGATTTCCTGTCTGCATGGGGATCACTCCTCATGCAGAGAGGAAAGCCATCTGCTTGTATCTTGTGCAAAGCAACATGATGCTGTGACATAAAATGGTACTGAAAGGTTCTAGGAAAAGAGAAAAGGCAAATATTACTTAACTATATAGAAAATAGAAGTTTACTTAGTCTTCTGGCCTCGGTTTATAGGCAGAAGGCACCAGCAATTTATGTTACACAAATTAATTCTGAATACCAGGAAGAATGCTCACTACTTATGGCAGATTTAGACTTTTAAAGAATTTATAATTAACAATCACCAAATTTCAAAAACTTTTAAACTGAACCTTAATGATTCTTTTAAATTCTTGACTATTTTCCTTAAAAATAGCTTTTATTTTTTAGATGTTCATAAGATATCTTATTACCTCATTCTTCACTCAATAGCATGAAAACACTATAACATGCTTAAAAACATTTACACTTCTTTTATGTTAACTTAAAGGCATATCAATAATAATCATTTAGTTTCATTATACAGATTTTTCCTAGTACACATTTTTAATTTCTTTTGCACATCCTTAAACTTTCTGCATTCAGCCACTTTCCTTTCTGCATGCAAGGCAAACACCCTACCTTCATGCTATTTTTTTGGCCCCTTCTCTTTCTAACTTTTTCACTCATCCTCTGGGGCAGTCTTGCTGCCAATGACTGCCACGTGCACCCAACTTAGAGTCAGCCTTTTTTAAGAATTAGCTCCAAGTTAACAGTCTAGAACCCAGCACTTGGGCCCTAGGAACAGAAGCTTTAAATTGTTTACTGTCAATTTGGAACCACTTTGCTAAATATTCTCGCATCTAGCGGGGCCAAATTTTTCTTATGGCACTTATTAAATATATATAACACAGTTATGTTGATTTTTTTTTATTTAGATATTTAAACCTAGTACCATCAAATTTTTCACATTAAAGCTATTTTAAGACCCACCATTAAGTTTGGTTAGATAAGCTTGAAATAGAATTGAGTTGCTTTAACAATAACATGCATTTCACAAAATTAACAATATTGTTTTAAAAAAAACCAACCACAATAACTTGCAACATTTTCCACCCAATTGTTCATTTTAAGAAACTTCTAAGTCAGAGAAATTTAAATGCTCAATTTCTTTTTTCCTTTTTGACTCCCAGCCTTTAACTAAATAAAGACTTTCTTCCTTAGCTCCAGTCCTTCCTTTGATATGTAAAGGACCCACTGAAATAACTCTGTCTACACCCATACATCCCCAGCCAGATGAGTCTGGGAAGACAATAATTAGCCCCTGCCTTGGGGATGGGTGAATTCCTTTTTGTAGATAAACTCCCCTCTCTCCAGGATGGGGAGTTAAAAAAAGCTGCCAAAAAGCAGCCAGTTAGCCTTTGCTCCTTTCTCTAGTCACATGTCCATCTTTTTCTGGCCTTAACTAACAGATGGCAGGAAAGATGAGTGATTGCAAAGTCCAGAAATTCTCCAGGGAAAATTTATCCCTGATGGTCATTGACCTCCAACACCCTCTGCCATGTCCCTAGAATAACAAAGCTGGTTTAACACACAAATTTTGGCCTAAGGAGATGTAACATTTTTTTAGAGTTTCCCTCCATGTTTAAATCAGACAAAGAAAACATGGAACACAGAACCACAGACAAAAAAAAAAAAAAAAAAAAAAAAAAAAGACAGACTGACAATGGTGCCACACTGGAACATTTCCAACAAATGCATTCCTTAACACTTTTAGCCTTTAGAACCAAGTCATGATGGAATGACCCCATAGCTGGCCATCCAACCTTAAAAGTGGGCCACTCTGCTGCACAGGTGGTTTGCCACTTTCCTTTATTGGTGACCAGGGAACGATTTTGTGTGCGAGTCCTTACTTCTGACCAGTGGTCCAGAGTAAGAGACAAAGGGGTGGTTTGCTGCTGACCCATAATGGGAGAAATAGAAAATCAAAGGAATAGATGAGGGAAAGACGGGAGGGGACAAAGAAAGTGAAGAAAGAAGAGTTCAAGAAAATAAAGCCAACACACACCTACATACTTACACAAAAGGAAAAACAAAAATCTCAAAACAAAGATCTCCAATGAAAAGAAATAGGGTTCACCACGGCAGCCTGGGAACGTCTTCCCACTGTGGCAAAATTGAACTCCTGGGGCGCCTTCAGGGTCATGACCTATAGTTTTTGAACCCATCAGTTCACTACCACCCAGAATCCATGTCGAGTGGGAACTCTCAAGTCCTCAGTCACACTACCATTCCCCTATTTCTATTTCCAACACACATCAAATCATGACCAACAACACAAGACACACTGCTTAGAACCCACTGAGTCGTTGGTTCACCACTTCGCTCTGGACAGATCAAGGACTCCTGGCTGGCTCGCCAAATGAAAGGCTTGGTAGTCCAGATGCTGCTCCGACGCAGAGATATGAAGAGACGGTCACTCAGGCAAAAGCTCAAGTGGGTTCTTTATTCTGGCTGGCCAGGGTCCAGTGCCTGTCCAGAACCGAACAGAGGCAAAGGACCACGTGGCTTTCTTTGTTCATCCTTATATACCATAAGAAGGGGAGAGGGATTAGGGATGATTCCCTTATAAGGGCATAACATCCACTAAGACATTCTGAGGTAATACAAGTTCCTTATAAGGGCATAACATCCGCTAAGACATTTTGAGGTAGCACAAGGTATCACATGAGCTTAGGGTTGGTATAAGCTTCCTTTTTAGATACAAAAAGCAGGTATAAGCATAGAAAATTACAGAATACTGGTTACAAAACCTGACCTTTAAGTTTCATGAGCTACAGCATTGGGGACTGGTGTAACTAATTGTTGACTTCCCTTTTCAGCCTCAGGGAAAACATAGAAATAGAAGCTATTTAGACATGTTCAGGAAAATTTGACACCATAATTTATAAAATAATTAATTTTTACACTGCGGGACCATCCAGGCCGGAGAGAATGGCCTGCTGTGGCAAAACAAAACAAAACAAAACTTCTTTACAATTGGATATTTAAACAAAATAACCTGATTCTATACCCCAGGTAATTTGGGAGGTACTATGATCAATAAAAGAGAACAATAAATTGTATTTCTAGTAAATGCACCCAGAAAATAAATACACAGTAAAAAAACTTTTCTCAACCTTGTCATAAAAAAATGACACGCGCTTTTTAAAAGGATGTGTATGCACATGCATATATAAAACCTTCTGACATTACAGGGAAATACTATATATTAAATACTGTGATTAAAATGGGCAAGTATGGACTAAGTCAAAACTAGATCAATTTTAAAACACAGGAAACAACCTAGAAAATATTATGCATAATGTGATATATGAATCTCAGGAAAGTAGATTCATCAAAGTTTTAAATGCTTACACAATTTGATGTTTGTTTTCTAATTGCTAAAATGTCATAGAATATATTTTTTGAGCCACACCCCACAGTGCTTAGGGGTTACTCCTGGCTCTATGCTCAAAAATTGCACTAGCCATATTCTACTTTTTCCATGAAATGCTAATTGAGTTAGGAAAAACTATGTCCATTATTATAATGACAATTATGAATGTTCGAAAGGTGAATGAACACATTGGAAATAGTAACTCAGACAAAAGTTCTGATGTGGTTCAAATTCTGAGTTTCCAATAGTGAGTTCTAATATGGTCTTCAATTCAAGCTGGTTTGGTCTATGTCTATTCTGCCTCTTCTATAAAAGTTTTTAAGAAAATTTGAATGGGTAGAATAGAGAGATAGTACAGTAGAGTTCTTGTTGCAGCCACTCGGGATTTGATGCATATGGTCCTGAAGTCCTACAAATTCTTGAAAGTATAGAGACAGAAATTAGCCCTGGCCAGATGTGACCTCAAAACAAAAGAAAAAGAAAAGATAAAAAGAAAATTTAAATGAAGCCCTGGCTTTTTTGGGGATAGGACAATCTTTATAGTATAAATTTCAATTTTTATATACAAATCCAAACTTTAAAGAAAATATTTTCTTTTTTTTAATAAAATCTTTATTTAAACACTATAATTACAAGCACCATTATAGCTGTGTTTCAGTCATAAACAGAACACCCCCCTTCACCAGTGCAATATTCACATCACCTATGTCCCCAATATCCCTCCTCCCTCACTCCTGCCTGTACTCAAGATAGGCATTCTACTTTTCTCATTCATTAACTTTGTCATGCTAGTTGTTAGTGTTGTTATTTCCCTAACAACATTCAACTCTCTTTGTGATGAGTTTCATATTGTGGGACTGTCCATCTGGCCCCTCACTCTATTGTCTCTGGGATTATTACAATGTTTTTACTTTTTTTTAAAAAACCCATAATGAGTGAGACTATTCTGTGTCTATCTTTCTCCCTCTGACTTACTTCACTCAACATAATAAATTCCATGTACATCCACCTATAGAAAAATTTTATGAGTTCATCTCTCCTGACAACTGCATAATATTCCATTGTGTATATGTACCACAGTTTCTTTAGCCATTTATCTGTTGAAGGGTTTTTGGTTATTTACAGAGTCTGGCTATTGTATATAGTGCTGCAATAAATATAGGTGTGAGAAAGGAATTTTTAAATTGTATTTTTGTATCCCTAGGAGTAGTATAGTGGATCATATGGGAGCTCAATTTCCTGTTTCTTGAGGAATCTCCATATTGTTTTCCATAAAGGCTGGATTAGACTGCATTCCCATCAGCAGTGAATCAGAGTTTCTTTCTCTCCACATCCCCACCAGCACTGCTTGTTCTCATTCTTTGTGATGAGTGCCAATCTCTGTGGTGTGAGGTGATACCTCATAGTTGTTTTGATTTGCATCTCCCTGATAATTAATGACGTAGAGCATTTTTTCTCATGTCTTTTGGTTGTTTGTATTTCTTCTTTGAAAAAATGTCTGTTTATTTCTTCTCCCCATTTTTTTGGATGAGATTAGATGTTTTTTTCTTGTAAAGTTCTATCAGTGTCTTGTATATTTTGGATATTAGCCCCTTATCTGATGGGTATTGGGTAAAAATTTCTCCCATTCTGTGGGTGGCTCTTATCTCTAGGCACTATTTCCTTTGAGGTGAGAAGCTTCTCAGCTTAATATATTCCCATCTGTTTATCTCTGCTTCTAATTTTGGAGAGTGCTGTTTCCTCATTGAAGATGCCTTTATTCTTAATGTCATGGAGTATTTTACCTATGTGTTGTTCTATATACCTTATGGTTTCAGGCCTCATATCAAGGTCTTTAATCCATTTGGATTTTACCTTTGTGTATGGTGTTAGCTGGGGGTCTGAGTTTGCTTTTTTGCAAGTGGCTAATCAGTTGTGCCAACACCACTTGTTGAAGAGGCTTTCCTTACTCCATTTTAGATTTTTTGCCCTTTTATCAAAGATTGGTTGATTGTATGCCTGGGGAACGTTCTCTGAATACTCAAGCCTATTTCACTGAACTGATGATCTGTCTTTATTCTAATACCATGTTGTTTTGATAACTATTGCTTTGTATTATCCTTTAAAATTGGGGAAAGTAATGTCTCACCTATTCCTTCCCCTAGGGATTGCTTTAGCTATTAGTGGGTATTTATTGTTCCAGATAAATTTCAGGAGTGTTTGATCCACTTCTTTGAAGACTGTCAAGCATATCTTTAGAGTGATTACATTAAATCTGTACAATGCATTGGAGAGTATTGCCATTTTTTTTTTTGGTTTTTGGGTCACACCTGGCAGTGCTCAGGGGTTACTCCTGGCTCTATGCTCAGAAATCGCCCCTGGCAGGCACAGGGGACTATGTGGGATGCCGGGATTCGAACCACCAACCTTCTGCATGAAAGGCAAACACCTTACCTCCATGCTATCTCTCCAGCCTTGAGTATTGCCATTTTAATGGTGTTAATCCTGCTAATCCATGAGCAGGGTATGTTTTTCCATTTCCGTGTGTCATCTCTTATTTCTTAAAGCCGGGTTTTGTAGTTTTATTTGAATAGGTCCTTCACCTCTTTAGTTGACTCCAAGATATTTATGGTAAGTTTGTGCGACATTAATGTGAATAAGGTTGTTTTTTTTTTTTAATGTCCTTTTCTTCTCTATCATTATTGATGTATAAAAGGCCATTGATTTTTTGCATGTTAATTTTGTAGTCTGCCACTTTGCTATATGCATCAATTGTTTCTAGAAGCTTGTTGGTAGAGTCTTTAGGCTTTTCTGAATATAGTATCATGTAATTTGCCAACAGTGAGAGCTTGACTTCTTCATTTTCTATCTGGATGCCCTTGATATTTTTTTCTTGCCTAATCACTATAGCAATTACTTCTATACTATGTTGAATAGTAGTGGAGAGAGATGATAGCCTTGTCTTGTACCATATTTTAGAGAAAAAGCTTTTAGTTTTACTTCATTGAGGATAATATTTGCAAGTGGTGTGTGGAAGATGACCTTAACTATATTGAGAACAGTTCCTTTCATTCCTATCTTGATGAGTTTTTTTTAAATCAAGAATGGGTGTTGTACCTTATTTAATGCTTTCTCTACATCTGATATGATCATATGGATTTATTTTTATTATTGTTGATATTGTGTATTGTGTTGATTGATTTATGGGTGTTAAACCATTCTTGCATTCTAGGGACGAAAGCTACTTGATCGTGGTGAATTGCCTTCTTGATGAGGCATTGGATCCTATTTGCAAGAATTTTGTTGAGGATCTTTGCATCTGTGTTCATAAGGAATATTGGTCTGTAGTTTTCTTTTTTTGGCAGCATCTCTACTGGTTTTGGTATCAAGGTGATTTTGGCTTCATAAAAACTATTTGGAAGTGTTCCCGTTTTATCAGTTTCATGAAAGTGCCTGGCAAGGATTGGTAGTAGTTTCTCTTGAAAGGTTTGAAATAATTTATTAGTAAATCCATCTGAGTCTCGGTTTTTCTTTTTGGGAAGGTATTTGATTACAATTTTAATTTCCTCAATTGTGATGGGGGTGTTTAGATATGCTACATCCTCCTTATTCAACCCTCAAAGGTTGAGTCCAAGAATTTATCCATTTCTTCCAGGTTCTCATGTCTCTTGGCATAGAACTTCTCAAGTAGTTTCTGATTATTTTTTGCATCTCTGCAATATCTGTAGTGATCTCCCCCTTTTCTTTTCTAATATAGGTTATCAAGTTTCTCTCTCTCTCTCTCTCCTTCTTTGTGAGTTTTGCTAATGGTCTATCAATCTTGTTTATTTTTTCAAAGAACCAACTTCTGCTTTCATTGCTATTTTGGATTGTCTTTTGGGTTTCACTTAATTTTTTTCTGTTCTAAACTTTTATTTCCTTCTGTCTACCTATTTTTGGTTCCTTTTGTTGATCACTTTCTAGTTTTACAAGTTGTGTCATTAAGCTATTCTTCCTTCCTGATGTGTGCTTGCAAAGCTATAAATTTTCCTCTCAATACCACTTCACTGTGTCCCATTGTTGGGTCCCATAGTTTGTGTCTTCATTATCATTTGTTTCTAGGAAAGTTTTGATTTTATCTTTGATTTTATCTTCGACCTACTGGTTACTGGTTCTTTAGTAGTAGGCTGTTTATGCCCAAGTGTTAAAGTTTTTCTTCTGTTCCTTTGTAGTTCACATCTAATTTTAGAGCCTTGTGATCAGTGAAGATGGTATGCAAAATTTCTATCCTCTTGATTTTTGGAGGTATGTTTTACGTGGCAGCATGTGGTCTATCCTGTAGAATGACCCATGTACATTGGAGAAGAATGTGTATTCAGGTTTCTGGGGATGGAGTGCCCTATGTATTTACTAGGCCTCTTTCTTCCATTTTCTTTTCAGGGCTAGTATATTTTTGTTGCATTTCAGTCTTGTTGACCTATCAAGTGGTGAACAGGGCAGTGTTAAGGTCTCCAACAATTATTGTGTTACTATTGATATCTTCTTTAAAATATGTCTATAATTGTATTACATAGATATTTTGCTGGTCTTTCATTGGGTGAAAATGCCATTGTCCTTGCAGATTCAAAAGCCAGAGGAATTACATCAGGGATTGAATGTTGAATCACCATTTATGGCTTCACACCCCACTACCTCACCTTCTCTTATTGTTTCTAGGAGAAATAAAATACCCTGGACTGTAAAATCTCCGTATTTCTGAGTGATTTGTCACTGTACTCCTAGTCAGAGCCCAGAGGGTGGAGGGACCTCACTAGTCCTGATATGGTATTTATCAGTCAACACAGTCATTACTGTGGCTCTACTGAGATTGACAAAGAACTCACAGAAGAAAAGAGATGGCTCATATTTTTCCACTGTTGAGAAGAAAAATCTCTCTATTCCTCTGGGTTCTTTGTATGTGTGTATGTGAACCAGATATACAATACATAATTTATGGATAATTAAAATACTTTTTTCTATCACAGTTACAGTCAAAAATAAATTAGGAGCAACAAAGCAAACATACACAAGAAAAATATTGCTCTATCTAGGGGTAATTTTCGAAAAGTCTTGGAAAATATCTTTGCTCAGAATATCATTTAACTTTTCATTAAGGCTCTATAGTGAACAACACTATAATGAGAACTTCACATATAGTTCAAACAACACACTCCCCAACAGAGTGACAATGAAGAGGTACTGTAAATAGTAAATCAATAACATGTATAACCTTGGCAAATAAATTTTTTAAATATATTAACTTTAGGGGCTGGAATGGTGGCGCACGTGGTAGGGCATTTGCCTTGCACACACTGACCTAGGACGGACAGTGGTTTGATCTTTGTCCTTTACAAATTTTCTGAGATTAAAGTTTGTGTCATCTGATATTAATATGGACACTCCAGCTTTTTTGTTTGCTTGGATGATTTTCCTCCAGCCTTTGATTTTGAGTCTATGCTTGTTCTGTCTATTCGGGTGTGTTTCTTGTAGGCAGCAGAAGGTTGGATTCAGCTTTTTGATTAATTTTTCCACTCTGCGTCTCTTAACTGGTTCATTTAGTCCATTGTCTTTGAGAGAGATGATTGTCATGGGATTTATTGTCATCTTTGTGTATAAGTTTGATGTTTCTGTTGGTCTGTCTTGTCTTAAAGTAGACCTTTCAGCTTTTCTTTTAAGGCTGGTTTTGCATCTGTAAAGTTTCTGAGCTGTTGCTTATCTGTGAAGCTATGTATCCTTCCTTCAAACCTGAATGTGAGTCTTGCTGGCTGCAGTACTCTAGGCAAAGCATCTATTTTATTCAGTCTTGTCTCAATATCCCACCACTGTCTTCTGGCCTTGAGGGTTTCTTGTGACATGTCTGCTGTAAATCTTAAGGATGCTCCTTTGAATGTAATTTCCCTTTTTGATCTTGCTGCTTTTAGTATTCTATCTCTATCTGTGGGATTCGTCATTGTGACTAGGATGTGTCTTGGGGTGCTTTTCTTTGGGTCTCTTTTAGCTGGTACTCTTCGGGCATGCAGGATTTGATTGCATGCAATCTTAGCTCTGGGAGTTTCTCTGTAATGATGTCTTTGACTGTTGATTCTTCCTGCGGATCCCTTTCCTGGGCCTCTGGGACTCCTGGGACTCCAATGATTCTTATGTTGCGTCTGTTGAGTTTATCAAAGACTTCTATTTTCATCTGTTCACATTCTTTGAGTACTTTTTCCATTGTCTGATCATTTGCTTTAATTTTCTTTTCCAATATGTTCTGCTGTATGGAGTTGTTCTGCACCTCATCTTCCAGTTCACTGATTCTGTACTCGGCTGCTGCTACCCTGTTGGAGAGGCTTTCCAATGAAGTTTTCAGTTCATCTATCATGTTTCAGACATGTTATTTCAATTTGGAGTTTTCTTATTTCTATCTTGTGTTCTGTTCAGCTTGATCTATGCTTTCTTTGATTTCTATGAAGATCCTCCATATTTCTATTCTAAACTCCTTATCTAAGAGATTAATCAGGCAGTTGTTATTTTTTGGGGTCATCAGAGCTATCATCTTCATTCTCTGTGCATGGTGTTTGCCTACGTGGGTTCCCCATTGTCACGCTGTAGTGTTATTATTTCTATGTGTTTTGGTGGGGTTCATTAATTAGAAAAAGCATGCAGCCACTAAGCGAAGTGGAGTGGCCATGCTCTTCTGGAGCCACTGTCTGCTGTGGAGCCTCTAGGGGCCAGTTCTCACTGAGTCTTTCTTGGCCTCCACAGGATAATTTTAGGAGACAGAGGAGCCAAATATTTTCTTTTGGGGGGTAAGATAAAAGAGTGCTGTGCTGTGTGATATGAGTCAAGTCTTCTTTCTGTTGGACTATTTGGGAATTGGATGAATTAAGCGTATCTGCCTTGTATAAATTACTTTCTCTTTTATGTAAAATTGGGATTCTCAACTCTTTACCTGCACACATGGAGAAAGAAATAAAATGAAAGATGATAAAAATATTTTATAGACATTCTCATATAGATACTAGGTATAAAAATGCATTAACTGGGGGTTGGAGAGATAGCATGGAGGTAAGGCATTTGCCTTTCATGCAGGAGGTCAGCAGTTCGAATCCCGGCATCCTATATGGTCCCCCGTGACTGCCAGGAGCAATATCTAAGCGTGGAGTCAGGAATAACCCCTGAGCACTGCCGGGTGTGACCCAAAAACCACCAAAAAATGCACTAACTGGAGCTAAATGTAGTTTCTGGCTTTACAAGTGACATTTAAGGCACACACAAACACAAAAAGAAACAACAATAGTAATGGCATCTTAATCAGGTTATTATCAGATCACAAACTGTTTAGGGAAAGACAAAAAGAAAAAGTATTATCTGCAGAGAAGAGAGTGGAAGGTATTAAGGAACAAAGAGAGGGTTGGAGGGAGGGAGCCAAGGAGGAAAAGAGTAGGGGAGCTAGGGAACAGGGGAGGGAAGGAGAAAGGGAGGAAGGGAAGGCAGAAAGGGAGGAAAAGAGGGAGAGAAGAACAAAGAACAAAACGAGGGAGGAAAGAAGGTGGGTAGAAGGAGGAAAAATAAGTTAAAATTATCGTGCATTTGTTCTTTATTTGGAGGTCACGCCCAGTTATGTTTAGGCCTTGTTCCCATCTCTGACCCCAGGGATCACTCCTGGCAGTACTCAATTGGAATGTTGGGGATCAAACCCACATTGGCTACAAGCAATGTAAATGCCCTTCCTGCTTTGCTAACACTCCAGTCTCATGCATTTAATCTTAAATATCTGACAAATCCTTTATCATTGTTTGTTTTAACTTTTATTTTCATTGCTAAATTTCTCGTAATGAAAATCATAATCCCTATAATCTACTCTTTCATTTTGTATTCAACCCTAAGGTGACAAGGCAGCTTAATTCCTAACATATTCACCTAATAGGAAAGAAATGAAAAAAATGTAGCCATTTTTTTCCTCTTTAACCAAAGTACCCAGCCCATCTAGTTTCTGAAAGTGGCCTTGAGTCCTGTTTTATGCCTCCTTTGGGGATTCTGGAAATATGAGAACAGCTTTTGTTTTCTTATTATTTAGCTTCAACCTATCTCCTAGCAAAAATCTTTATCAGGTATGTAATTTGTAGATTTTTTTTCTCCCAGCAGGTTTCTTGCATTCTTTTAGCTTTTTTCCTAAGGAAATAAATCCTCTAAACCTAAAGACATATAATTTTCCCTTTTTCCCATTTATTTGAGGGAGGTAACTTATACCTTTTGATTTTTATACCCTTATACCTTTTGACTTTTTCTTCTGTGATTTTATAATTAAATTGACACGAGATGGACTATTAGGAGAAAACAAGGTCAATTTCCTTGAAAGTATCTCTGTTCTCATTCTTTTTGTGTTTGCATTGAATACTAAATTGTTTCTATGTCTCTAAAATTGGTTGTTTTATACTAAATAACTCTCTTATCCTTGATGTTTTGTAGTTTTGTAGTTTTCTTGGATAAAATATTTTAATCTTTTAAAATTGATAAAATGCCATTGTCCTTGCCTAAACAGTTTGTGATTTGTTAATAACCTGATTAAGATGCCTTTACTACTTGTTGTTTCTTTTTGTGTTTGTGTGTACCTTAAATGTCACTTGTAAAGCCAGAGCCTACCTTCAGCTCCAGTTAGTGCATTTTTATACCTAGTATCTATATGAGAATGTCTATAAAATTTTTTTATCATCTTTCATTTTATTTCTTTCTCCATGTGTGCAGGTAAAGAGTTGAGAATCCCAATTTTACATAAAAGAGAAAGTAATTTATACAAGGCAGATAAGCTTAATTCATCCAATTCCCAAATAGTCCAACAGAAAGAAGACTTGACTCATATCACACAGCACAGCACTCTTTTATCTTACCCCCCAAAAGAAAATATTTGGCTCCTCTGTCTCCTAAAATTATCCTGTGGAGGCCAAGTAAGACTCAGTGAAAACTGGCCCCTAGAGGCTCCACAGCAGACAGTGGCTCCAGAAGAGCATGGCCACTCCACTTCGCTTAGTGGCTGCATGCTTTTTCTAATTAATGAACCCCACCAAAACACATAGAAATAATAACACTACAGCGTGACAATGGGGAACCCACATAGGCAAACACCATGCACAGAGAATGAAGATGATAGCTCTGATGACCCCAAAAAATAACAACTGCCTGATTAATCTCTTAGATAAGGAGTTTAGAATAGAAATATGGAGGATCTTCATAGAAATCAAAGAAAGCATAGATCAAGCTGAACAGAACACAAGATAGAAATAAGAAAACTCCAAATTGAAATAACATGTCTGAAACATGATAGATGAACTGAAAACTTCATTGGAAAGCCTCTCCAACAGGGTAGCAGCAGCCGAGTACAGAATCAGTGAACTGGAAGATGAGGTGCAGAACAACTCCATACAGCAGAACATATTGGAAAAGAAAATTAAAGCAAATGATCAGACAATGGAAAAAGTACTCAAAGAATGTGAACAGATGAAAATAGAAGTCTTTGATAAACTCAACAGACGCAACATAAGAATCATTGGAGTCCCAGGAGTCCCAGAGGCCCAGGAAAGGGATCCGCAGGAAGAATCAACAGTCAAAGACATCATTACAGAGAAACTCCCAGAGCTAAGATTGCATGCAATCAAATCCTGCATGCCCGAAGAGTACCAGCTAAAAGAGACCCAAAGAAAAGCACCCCAAGACACATCCTAGTCACAATGACGAATCCCACAGATAGAGATAGAATACTAAAAGCAGCAAGATCAAAAAGGGAAATTACATTCAAAGGAGCATCCTTAAGATTTACAGCAGGTGCCATCCTAGCTTCAGTGCAAAGATCAAGATCACCAACCACAGAAGATGGATTAAAATGACACTGAGGTAACAGAACCTCTAGAACCACAAAGACTGACTTCATCATAAGTCCCACCTCAGGATCTGTGCAGATACTGAGACCTCTAAACACAGAGCTCTGATTGGATCACCCTGGACAGAGCAGTAGTCTTCCACACACCAAAAAAAAAAAAAAAAAACACCACCAGGATAATAAATGATCCTGAGCAAAGTCTAGAGCTGATCCCATGACAGTATACTCCAAGGATGGAGAAACCCCATATTTCTTAGGCCAAGTGAATTCCTTTTCGAATGACCCCAATATTTACTGTGCCAGGGCAGGAGGGGAAAAAACAAAAATACAAAAAGCACAAAACCTTGGTTATTCTATATATATATATATATATATATATATATATATATATATATATATATATACATATATATATTTTTACCTTCATTTATTATTGTTATTATTATTTTTATTTACCTATCTATTTTGGTCGATTTCTCTGTTTGGGTGTGATTATTGAAATCATTGTCCCCAAATATACTTATTTTTTTTTTCTTCTTTTCTCTTTTTTCGTTATGTGCTATGCCATGTTTCTTATTTCAAGCCCATGGCGTGTTTTTGGTTTGTTTGTTTTTGTTTCTTTTTTTTTTTTCATCTATTTTTTGTGGTGCTTATCGATATAGCTGGAGTCCTCACTGGATAATTGACACTTTTTTTTTTCGTCTATTTTTTTGTGGTGCTTATCGATATAGCTGGAGTCCTCACTGGATAATTGACACTTTTTTTTTCGTCTATTTTTTGTGGTGCTTATCGATATAGCTGGAGTCCTCACTGGATAATTGACACTTTTTTTTTTTTTTTGGTACTGGTGGAGTGTTTCACCTTCTTTTTTTCCTTCATCTCCCAAATCGATGATGAGAGCCTCTAGAAGGATTCCACCCATTTTTGGATTATTAGACTCTTACCCCAGTTTATATATCTTATCTTTTTCCGGCAAAACCATGCAACTTGAACTAGCTAGTCCTGCCTACAGTTAGAGGGGGAGATAAAGGAGGCATCAAGACCAAACAGGTGCAAGACTACTAGGTAGTGGGTTGGACACAGAGGGGACCACATATTCTAGCCGCCCCGGGGGTGAGGGAAGAGGAAATGGGAGGTAGGACAAAAACGGAGGTGTAGGGAGGACAATTTGGTGATGGGAATCCCCCCCTGATTTTATGTAAATATGTACCTAAAATGTTACTGTCAACAATATGTAAGACACTATGATCAAAATAAAAATTATATTAAAAAAAAAAGATTTACAGCAGACATGTCACAAGAAACCCTCAAGGCCAGAAGACAGTGGTGGGATATTGAGACAAGACTGAATAAAATAGATGCTTTGCCTAGAGTACTGCAGCCAGCAAGACTCACATTCAGGTTTGAAGGAAGGATACATAGCTTCACAGATAAGCAACAGCTCAGAAACTTTACAGATGCAAAACCAGCCTTAAAAGAAAAGCTGAAAGGTCTACTTTAAGACAAGACAGACCAACAGAAACATCAAACTTATACACAAAGATGACAATAAATCCCATGACAATCATCTCTCTCAAAGACAATGGACTAAATGAACCAGTTAAGAGACGCAGAGTGGAAAAATTAATCAAAAAGCTGAATCCAACCTTCTGCTGCCTACAAGAAACACACCCGAATAGACAGAACAAGCATAGACTCAAAATCAAAGGCTGGAGGAAAATCATCCAAGCAAACAAAAAAGCTGGAGTGTCCATATTAATATCAGATGACACAAACTTTAATCTCAGAAAATTTGTAAAGGACAAAGATCAAACCACTGTCCGTCCTAGGTCAGTGTGTGCAAGGCAAATGCCCTACCACGTGCGCCACCATTCCAGCCCCTAAAGTTAATATATTTAAAAAATTTATTTGCCAAGGTTATACATGTTATTGATTTACTATTTACAGTACCTCTTCATTGTCACTCTGTTGGGGAGTGTGTTGTTTGAACTATATGTGAAGTTCTCATTATAGTGTTGTTCACTATAGAGCCTTAATGAAAAGTTAAATGATATTCTGAGCAAAGATATTTTCCAAGACTTTTCGAAAATTACCCCTAGATAGAGCAATATTTTTCTTGTGTATGTTTGCTTTGTTGCTCCTAATTTATTTTTGACTGTAACTGTGATAGAAAAAAGTATTTTAATTATCCATAAATTATGTATTGTATATCTGGT
Organism: Suncus etruscus; assembly: GCF_024139225.1. NCBI lineage: Eukaryota > Metazoa > Chordata > Mammalia > Eulipotyphla > Soricidae > Suncus > Suncus etruscus. The sequence goes on along the minus strand of NC_064862.1, from coordinate 45,973,350 downwards.
TCACATACACACATACAAAGAACCCAGAGGAATAGAGAGATTTTTCTTCTCAACAGTGGAAAAATATGAGCCATCTCTTTTCTTCTGTGAGTTCTTTGCCAATCTCAGTAGAGCCACAGTAACGACTGTGTTGACTGATAAATACCAAATCCGGACTAGTGAGGTCCCTCCACCCTCTGGGCTCTGACTAGAAGTACAGTGACAAATCACTCAGAAATACGGAGATTTTACAGTCCAGGGTATTTTATTTCTCCTAGAAACAATGAGAGAAGATGAGGTAGTGGGGTGTAAAGCCATAAATGGTGATTCAACATTCAATCCCTGATGTAATTTCTCTGGCTTTCGAATTGGCCCTTACATTATTCCTCCTTTTGGTGTGTATGATCCCCTCTCCTGAGACATCTGATCTAATGTTCCCTCTTTGGACAAGTTCACTGAGGTTAGGGATAAGGATGGTCATAGTTTGGGATGTTTCCAGAGTGGGGGAGCAAGGGAAAAGAGGTGACATGATTCAAGTGATTCTGCTCATACATATTAAGTTAGCTCTCCTTAAGGACATATAAGGTAGATTAGAAAAAAAAATAATTTACACATATGAGAGCAAAAATTGTGTTATATGTGATGCTAATATAAAGGGATATTGAGTTATTAGTCATGCCTGGGCAATATGAGGGCAAACATATCAAGGATATTTATCATTAAAAATAAAACTGGCCTTTATTATTGGCATATACATATATTTTAGACATGAATAGGAACTAGGACACTACAGATATTAATGGAGAATGGTAAGTACTGGAGGGGCTGAGAGAGAGAACAATGGGGACGGTATTTATTTTGCATGCAAGCATCCCAGCATCCCACATGGTCCCCTCAGCATTGCCAGGAGTGATTTCTGAATGCAGAGCTAGGAGTAAGCCCTGAGCACTACTGAGTGTTGCCCCATAGAAACAAAAGGTACTGGAGAGACAGTACAGGGCTGAAGCCTGTGGCCTACCCAGTTAATCTCTAGTATAGGATCCCCAAGCACCACCTGAGTGATCCCTGAGCCAGTGGTAAACCTTGAGCACAGATACACTTTCTTCACAGAAATAGCAAGTAAAAAAAGTGGTCGAGGTGATGATTTCTCTGAAAAAAAAAAAAAAAAAGCAGCACTATTAATTGAATATCAGCTGCATACTGACAGTTTGTCTTAGATTTATAAAATATTTCAGATAGATACACTAAAATTTAATTTAAAATTATTTTTCTTTATATGAATTTATAACTGCACTGGTAAAGGGTATTGGACACTGTATGAAACTCAATTATAAACAACTTTGTAATATGTATCTCACAGTAATACAATTAAAGAATTAATTTATAGGGGGCTGGAGTGATAGCACAGAGGTAGGATGGTTGCCTTGCACATGGCTGACCTGGGAAGGACTCACTTTTGATTCCAGGCATCATATGTGGTTCCCAGTGCCTGCCAGGAGCAATTTCTTTCATTTTTTTTAAAATTGTGATCAATGTGAATTACAAATCTTCAACAGTAACATTTAAGGTACATAGTGACGATGAATCAGGGCCATTTTCACCACCAGTGTTTTCCTCCCTCAACCCCTTTCCCCAGCATGTTTCCCATATCTCTCTCCTTTGTCCTCCGGACTACTAGTATAACTGGTCCCCTCTGTGTGTAGATTGTTGTAGATTGGGTATCGATTCTGTTGTCATTGACTTTGGGTTTGGTGCTTAAGGCTGATCATTTTTTTTTATGTTCTATGGTTCTATTGAAAAAAATCAGGGAGGAGCCCCTGTCTAGAATCTATAAATATAAATTTAAAAGAAAAAAGAAATAGAAAGAAAAAGGTAACCAAAACAAAACAAAAAAAGAAGGGAGGACTGGTTTGGCAAGGTTTATTTTGGGAGAGGGTGCATAGATACAGTAAGTATTGGGAAAATTAGCAAGAAAATTCCCTTGGCCTAAAAGCCACAGGATTTCTCCACCTTTGAAGCTTACTGTCATGGGATCAACTGGCCATGTTCATTGTCGAACCTCGAGGTCTTTTCATGGTGCCAGGAAACGTTCTGCTCAGTTGTGGTTGTCAAAGTCAGTCTTCTGTAATTAGAAATCTTGGTTTTGTGACTGATCATTTTTTATTTCCACTCAATGTTCATATGACTGGTTCTCGCACCATTCTTTCCCCACCCCCTCAATTTATGAGGCAGAAGAAGATCAAGTTATGTGGTTCTGTTGGGAAAAAAGAAAAGGAAAAAGTAAAAAAAGAAAAAAAACTGGAAGGAGTTTGTTAAATTAAATATTAATTTAAAAAAGAAAGGAAAAAAAGAAGAAAAACATAACAAAAACCCCACAAACCAAAACCAAAACCACAACTACAAAAAAGCACAACAGCAGCAGCAACAAGAACAACAACAAAACAACCACCACCACCAAGTAATAACCAAGAGAATTTTAAAAAAAGGGAAGGAGGGCTGATTTGGCAAAGCTTTATGCTCCCCCCCTTTTTTGCATAGGCATAGTTAATATTGGGGAAATTATAAATTAGAAATAAAATCCCCTGGCCTATGAGATACAGGGTTTCTTGAAGCACACTGTTATGGGAACAAGTACTGGCTTTCTACACACTCATTTTCACACCCCAAGCTCTTTTTATGTACCAGGAAACTTTCTGCTCAGTTGTGAATGATAAAATCAGGCCTCTGTAGCTAGAGATCTTGGTATTTGCACAGGTCATAGGACAGAATCTAGGATAGAGTATATTTTTATGGTTCTAGGAGTTCTCTTCTATCACTGTTGTTGTAATCAGTATTCTGTAATTAGTGGTCTTGATTTTTGCACAGATCCTAGGATGAAGACTAGGATAGAGTCTTTCATTATGGTTCTAGAAGTTCTGCTCAGTCACAGTTGTCAAAATCAAGCCTCTGGAATTAGACATCTTGATTATTGTACAAATTCTAGGCCAAAACCCAGGCTAGGATCTTTCTTATTGGTTCCAGAATGCCAGGAACAATTTCCGAGTGCAGAGCCAGGAGTAATCTCTGAGTGTTGCTGGGTGTGGCCTATAAACCAAAAAAAAAAAAAAAGATAAAGTAATAAAGTAAAACATCAAAGAAAAATGTTTATAAAATAAAACACCAATCATCATTATTTTAAGTAACTGTGTTAGATCATGTTCATTATATTTATTTCATTTATTTCAAATATTTATATTCATTACAAAGATGCATGCATATGTGAGAATATACTAACTATGCTCTTTTTAATCTACAAAATAACTGACTATTTTGCATGGTTTACAGTTGTACAAGAGTAGCATAATATATACATTCTTGCGTGGTGGTAAGGTATTTGCCTTGCATGCAGAAGGACAGTGGTTCGAATCCCAGCATTCCATATGGTCCTCTGAGCCTGCCAGGAGTGATTTCTGAGCATAGAGCCAAGAGTAACCCCTGAGTGCTGCCGGGTGTGACCCCCCCAAACCCTCCCAAGTCAAAACAAAATATATACATTCTTTTATTATTAACTTTTATTTTTTCCACCCACCCTAAAATGTATTTTCTAATATGAACCAACATAGTAATGTTACTTTCCTAAATATTTATTTTCTATCTTTTATATTAATAGATCTACTCCCAAAGCACTTATTTTTCAGTTTTTGTATTATTCTATTGAATAAAGAAGTTGTGTGCTGGACACTGCCATCTGATACCACTACAGATAAATTGCCATCAGATGCCATAACATGAGGTTGACAAAAACATTCTTGTGTATTTGTTAGGACCATATATTATTGGGTTGTTTGGTAAGTGTATTTTCTAATTTACCCAATATTGCCAAATTTCACTTCAATTTCAAGAAATACTTCCAGAGTACTAGATTGCCCCACTCCACATTTGTACTAACATTTTGTTTTGTAAATTTTTTCTATTTTTGACCTATATTCATAAACCAGTTCCACAAGCCTTTATTTTAATTTCTCCATTATTATCAAGGGTCAATATTTTGGATATTTTTGCATGAATCTTAGTGTTTCCTTTAGGAAGCTTTTTTATATTGACCATTAATTATCCAGAAAAGCATCTAATTATACTCATTTCTACCATTAATACTTCAAAGGTATTTTTAGATATTAAAAAGTCATGTGGCTTTTCCTTGTTGACTTTAAAGTAGTGAGCAACAGAAATCAAATAATCATACATTAGCCTTATTTTACTGGGAGTAATCCAACTGACATGTTATATTTTAATGTTGCAAATCATGGTGCTTCAAATAAAAAATAAGCAAACAAAAAATTAAATCTGTTCTGTGTCTTTTCTTGAATGATTAATGTCACTGGTGTCTTCTCACTGTGATACTCTGAGAATTTTTCACAATCAGACATGGTATAGCATTTATTTTGTCATGTTTTCTATAGCTTTATATAACAGGCAGAAGTTAGAATATGCTCTGTCCTATTCTTATTTTCTCACATATTATTTTTATCCAGATAAAGGTCTACTTTGTTATTTTGTGCCCACAAAATTGTCATTATTGCTACAGTTGATTTCATTAGTCAGTTCTTGGATAACATACATACTTACTGCATGCTTGCACATTTTAATAAAAAGTACTTCTAGGATATAAAATAAAGTAGTAAAATATATATTTTTTAAATTTTGTTTTGGGCCACACCCAGTTGTGCTCAGGGTTTACTCCTGGCTCTCTGCTCAGATATTAGTCCTGGCTGATTCAGAAGCCCAAATGAATATACCATGCATCAAAATCGAGTTGGCTGTGTGCAAGGCAAGCAAACTATTGCTGTATGGTGGAGTCATTGTACTATAGTTCTAGTCCCAGGATATTTTTTAAAAAATAAAAATTATTTATTAAAAATTAAACTGGTCAAGATATTTTAAAATAATTCAATTGCTTGCTAACCTATTAAATATGAAACATATATGTTTCTTATAAAACATTATTATAAAATAATATAAATTTACTTTTTATTTGTTATAATTTTGGGGGGGGGTCACATCTGGCAACACTCAGAAGTTGCTCCTGGCTCTATGCTCAGAAATCACCCCGGCAGGCACAGAGGACCATATGGGATGCCAGGATTCGAACCACCGGCCCCTGTTCTAATTCTTAACATCTCTATTTTATAAAGACAAGAGTATTTCAACAGAAATAATACTTTATGCTTTGCTTCTAAACTAATTTATTACTGCCTAACAATCACCCATACTTCCCTTTAGTTAATATCTTGTTCACTAACTTATTTAATATGACATTATGATATGCACACATTACACATATATAGAATTACATATTATAGCAATCCAATAACTGATAAACTTCTATGCTTTAAAAAATTTTTTTTAAAGAATGCTAAGAATTTCAAAGTGGGACCCACCTATACTTATATGGAGGTTATTTTGGTAGAACAACACTGGCATCTAGTGGCATATATGATGGAAGGACACTCCTCCCTGAGAAAATCTGGGAGGTCCCATGAAGGAGTACAAACCCCACCCCAGAACTTAGTAGGTGACCCTCAACTCACATTTACTGGGCTTCATATACATTTGAATTGCACAAATCACTAACATCTACATTGTCAACACACTAAAAGAATTTATAAATGGTGTTGGACATGGTGTCTGGGAAAATGGTGCTAAACAAGGTGTTCTGGGGACATGTTGGACATAGTGTTTTGGAAATAGGTCTGTGCAGCATGAGTCTTCAACTGTGACTGGGAACTCACCAAGGACTTACTCACTAAGGCTTCATCAAAGTGAAAACCAGATTCATTGTCAGGCAGGTGGAGGGTAGAGTCTATGTGTTCCAGTACTTGAAAGTTACCTTTGCTGCGTCTTTCTGACTGACCTTGATCTTAATGTCCAAGTTGTGCCCAAAGTCAGCTCACTCACCCCATATATGCTGATCAGATGGGTGCAGGAGACACAGATGGACATTCTGCTGGGTACCAGTGTGGTGACCATAGAAAACAACTTGTGTAGTTCTTGGGAGTTAGGTCCAGGTATCTGGTGTCCACATCAGTTTCACCAGACTAGGCAGAGGACCCTGTTAGGATGTGATGGGTGAGTACACATCCTAAGAAGATGAGTCAGGAGTGCACCCCTTTAAATCCCACCTTGTACACACTCAGCTGAAGGGATTTGCTTTATTTTGGCTCTTTGTCAATCAAAAGGAGTGGAGTTTCTCTGGACTTTTAGGCAAAAGTTAGAACCACACATCTCATCAAAGAAAGTAAAAAAAATGATCAGGTTAATAATGAATTAAAACTAGATTCTAATATACTGACAATAAATTACTGCAGTTGGGATAATCTACTTGTGTAGAATATGCATAAAACTTGAGATGTAGCTGTCCTGTCCCTTTTTGATGCCCTGACTGATGGGTTTCTTTCTACATCTCCCTGAGTGAACTCCTGCCACATTCTGCTTGAGGAATTTTGATGGGAGGAAACCATGGTAGAGTCAACCAATCACTTGAAACTGTGGCCAATAAGCCTATTGCCACAGACTGATAAAAAAAGCCCACAAAACAATGTGTGTTTTGTTTTGTTTGTTTGTTTGTTTTTGTTTTTGTTTTTGGGTTACACTCGGCAGTGCTCAGGGGTTACTCCTGTCTCTATGCTCAGAAATCGCTCCTTGCAGGCTCTTGGGACCATATGGGATGCCAGGATTTGAAACACTGTTCTTCGGCATGTAAGACAAACGCACTACCTCCATGCTATCTTTCTGGTCCATAAAACAACTATGCGTGTTTCTAAAGGATATATTTATTCCAAGTCTCTTACCTCAGATAAGAGTTTTTCCATTATTTTATAAGGAAACAAACAAATTTACAAATCCTACAGAAGAGTTTGGGCATCCTTTTCCCAACACAGAGAGGCCTTAGGCTGAGGACCCTTGAGAGCTTCTCATTACACCCACTTCTCCCATGGCTGGAAATACAAGCATAAATAAATCTAAATCATAAATCAAAACTGAATTTGATGAGAGCCTTACTGATTTTATCCATTGCATAGAGGTAAAAAAGCTTTTTTTGTTTGGGCACAAAACTTGTTTTGACACCAGATTCAGTTTCTTCCTTTTAAAAAATATATATCATGGACCTGAAATCATAAGTTGACTTTGTAATTTCTAACCAACAGATGTATACAATCTTTGTTCCAATACCACCTCTTAAAGTGAACTCTCCTTACAGGAAAGGACATTCTATTGGCAAATAGTTGATTTTGAATCTAAGTCTCTGTGTGTTGGAACCTCTTTTCAGTCTAGTTTAAGTCTCTGAATCCTACTAACCATTTTATTTTTCCCTATACTGTATTCCAAAAGCAACAAAGAAAAAAATCAATAGCAATAAATAAACATTAAAGTAATGTCTCCTATTGAAGTATATACTAAGAGTAAATCTTCAACAGAAAAATATTTACGGTTTCTCCTAGGTGATTTCCAAGGAACTCAGAGTCATTTGATTCAGAGCAAAACTTCTTATTTAAAAGCTCAAGTGTTGACAGGCAAAGAAAGAGAATAAGAGGATGGAGTCAAAGCTGTAATTATAGGATAATGCACGGTTAGAAGCACAGCTATCAGGCCCTGACTTAGCAATAACCATATGTCTGCAATATATCTGAAGAAAGAAAATTGCATCCACTCTCTAGAGCTGAGGTGGTAGCTGAATTCATATCACTTAGACAATGCCTTGCTTTGTCAGAAGTGGGCGTGTCTACCAGGGCCAGTAATGGACAGTGGTCAAGGACCTCTAGCTAATGTACTTGTTATAGGGAAATTTTTTGTCTTTTGTAGAGGACAAAATTGAGTTTGAAAAATGTTTCACAGATTTAATGATGGAAATCAGGGTGCATACAAACATAGTTAAAAGCTAAAGCATCTGTAGGACATGGAATTAATAGAAATACAGAAAGAGGAATATGTCACAGCCCACAGAGGTTGAACTAAAGAAGGAGCAGGCACAGGTCAAAGGTGATGATGCTCCATATTGCTGGTCCTCAAGTCACTGACTCCACCAACACTGGTCCAGGCTGAGAGCTCTGGGGCCTTTTCAAAATGGGGGTGAGTAAGCAGATTCCCTTACAACTGTCTCTGCCAGAGGACCAGAACCTCCCACCCACACCTGCCATTTCCTGGCACAGAAATTGTCCAGCTTCACAACTGAACCTTTCAAGCTGCCAAGACTCTAAATTCTTCCAGTTTCTGGAGCTGTAACTGAAATGCCTCCAAATTTCATGGTACTGTCAGCCCATTAGGATCAGAGCAAATCTGATAGGAAAGTTTCATAGAGGACCACTAAGCTCAGGAAGACAGAACAATGACACAGAAGCTTAACTACTGCCAACAAACTCAGTACATTCTCAGATAATGGCTTTAGTAATGAGATAGAACAATAACCACAATCTGCCTTTTCTTGATTTATTTTCTTGATCTACTCTTTGATAACTCCTTGTTGTAACAAGCAATATAAAGCAACAAATTTAGTGTCTGCTAAGGGTCAATTTTGGGGTTGAAGGTGGGAAAGACCAAGTGAGTGCTCAAACTAATGAGCAGTGAGGCCAAGCGTGCTACCACCACAGCTAATATGCACAACCTCAGAGACCCAACGCACATGACCACTCCTCCCATCCCAGAAATAACACTTGCTGAAAAGGGAATTATGAATGTGAGAATAATTTTTGTTTTAGTGTGTTTTGTAATTAGAAATATAAGATTAATTGTACCGGCTAAGGGGGCAGGTTTGGAGTGGTTGGGCTGGACACTGGGGACATCATTCTGGGAAGGTCACACTGGTTGTGACCTTCATGCCACACCACATGCCCAAAACCAACTGTATTATGAACAACTTTTAAAGAAAAAACTGAGAAAAAGTTAAAACAAACAAACAAAAGAACCGAAGTGAGGGTCGAACATCTGTTTACTTAACAGGAAGAATACAGGGTATTGGTCATTTCCCTTTGGGAGAGCTCTGACAGGTATGTCCAACTTACCAAGAATCTGGAATGTATTTCCTGGGAAGAGCTGCATGTTCTTGAAATAATACTATAATTCCATAATATTTATAGATTTCAAACTTTGATATTATTCACCTATCATGTTATATAGGTATATGTTAATATATTCAAGGGGATTCATATTAATGTGTCTTTTTTATAAATATATTTTATTTGAGCACCATGGTGATAAGGTAATAATGCAGATGAAGTTGTTTATGATTGAGTTACAGTCATACAATTTATAACAACCTTCATCAGTTCGTATTTCCTCTTACCACAGTCAACAGTTTCCCTCTCACCTTCCATGATGCCCTCTTTTCTCCCACCCACCTTCTCCGCCTACCTCTGGGCAAGCATTTTACTTAACTATCTTTCTCTTTTTCTCTTTCTTCCTCTCTCTCTTCATCTTTCTCATTTATTTATTTATTTATTTATTTTTTGCAGTAGCTTGTACTATGTGTCATGAATGTTTCTTTCATATTAGACCCTTCTCTACTCTTGCCTACACTCTTTGTTATTTGTGGCAAGCTTCCTAGCATATACTGGTCCTCTTAATCCTCATTTCTATTGTCACTGGGTATCATTTCCACACTATTTTAATTTCTTTATGTCTCACCAATTAGTGAGATTATTCTTGGAGTAAATATGACTCATTTAGCTCAGCATAATACACTCCGTGTTCATCCATGTATAAACAAATTTCATGACTTTGTTTTTCCTAATGGCTGCATAGTATTCCATTGTGTAGATATATCAGTTTCTTTATCTTCTCAGGCACCTGTTGTCAGGCACCTGGGTTGCTTCCAGATTTTGGCTATTGTAAACAGTGCTGCAAATATCAATGTATTCTAAGGGGTGATGTAATGCCCCCTCTCTCTTATGGCAATTGGGCTGGGACATTCCCCCTGGACTGGGACATGCCCTCTGTAATGGACAACTGCCCTAAGTATAAAAAGATAGAGACTAGCAGTTAGGAGGCCAGGCCCCCTGTGTGTCCCCCCCTGCTATATAGAACCTGATACATACATTAACAAAATGCAACTTTCTCTGCCTCTTTCTCTTTTTCCTCGCTCTCAAACCCCAGAGCTACAGTTTTTTTTTCTTCCTGGTTGTCTAGCTGGTGATATCTCTCTCTTTAACACTCCCCCTCTGCAGACTTCAGGAGATGTATAGCAATAAACACAATGATGTTTTTTCTACTCCTCTCCTTCACCCCCCCCCTCTCTCTCTTCCCCGCCCCCACTGCTTAGGCTTTGGCATCTCTGGGTGGGCCATGGCAGGTATATACTTGCTATATCTCATAAAACTTTAGAAAAATAAGATCCAGCTGTCTGAAATAGTTATCAAACAACACAGTGTTTAATAAGAATTAAATTAATATTTACTCCAAGTAAAAACCCCATTGAGTAGCTGGGACCATAGCTCCAATGGCTGGAGAACATGTTTTGCATGAGAGGGAGGCCCAGATTTGCTGCCTGGGACCTCTTGGTTTTCTGTGCCTTGCTGGGAGTGACGCCAAGCAAGGAGGAGGTATTGAACACAGCTGACAGTGCCCCCAGACAAAAACAAAACAAAAGCAAATTATCTCAGTTCTGTTGCATTCAACTCTTTTTCTGTGGCTTCCAGATGGAAGGAACGAGGATCTATTCTTCATTCTTTTCTTTCAAGGGCAAGTTTGCATCTCAGTCATCACTTTCACTCTACATTGGCCAGAGCTTAGTACCATTGTCCAATTTCACTGCTGAGCAGGCCTGGAAACTGTATTGTGCACAGTGAAAAATGTGCTCAGGGGATACTCCTGGCTCTGCACTTAGGAGTGACTCTCAGAAAGATTTGGGGACCATACAGGTTTTCCAGGATCTAACCAAGGACAGCTATATTCAAAGCAAGCTCATTACCTGCTGTCCTGTTTCTCTGCCCCCCCCCCCTTATGAATCTTTTTAATAGAAGATAAGAACATTTACAAGGATGTAACTTCCAGCTTCTAATATGAACTAGTTCTGTTCCCTTGAAATTAGTTTGCTGAAATCCTACTACTTTGTCATGGTCTAAAAGCAATTTTGAAGATGTAGATCTTTCAAAAGTGAGGACCTCATGGAAGATTTTTGTTCTTATAAATGGAACAGGACAAAGCTCCCTGCCTCTCCCACCTCATGAGAACAATGAGGACATTGTCTGTGAAACAGAAGGGACTATTTGAGAACCAGGAGAAAGAGAGACAATATATAAAATTGGCCCTTCATTATAGCACCAACTGGCTTGCAGACCTTGACCAACATATTCACCTTATTCATTAAGGTCTTAGTCTGCTGTGTTTTGTTCCACAGTCTGAATTGCTGAGTAACCCCGATTGTGTTTTCTATCAAAATACACATTAATGAATTTACATGATCTGTTAAAAGCACACATTTGTAGAATTAAACTTATTTGTAGAATTAAACTTAAGAAATAAAACAAAGCAAAAGTTTGAGCTCAACCTTTTCTCTCACACACCTGGTGCAGATTAAAATGATCATAGCTTCTTTAAAAAAATATTTTGGCATTTTTTAGACAAGCATATAGGAACCTGTGTCTTATTTTTTAAGAAAATTATGAATATTTTGTTTTTTCTTTAAAATAATTTTTTATTTAAGCACCATAATTACAAAATATACGTAGTTGGGTTCCAGCCATCAAATATATACCACCCTTCACCAGTGTAACTTTCTTGCCACAAATGTTCCCCATTTCCCTCCTCTCCAACCCTGTCTGTCTTCAGGACAGGCATTCAGTATCTCTCTCTCACTACCATTGCCATTGTAGTTGTTAGTGTAGTTATTATTCTAACTGCGCTCATCACACTTAGTGGTAAACTTTATATCATTTTCAGTTCTCATCTCTATTGTTTCTGGGCATTACCACCATACTGTCTTTCCTTTTACTTAAATAGCACATATTTTGTATTGTCTCTATCTCCCTCTGACTCATTTCACTCAGTATAATATTCTCCATGTCCATCTGCATATAAGCAAATTTCATGGTTTCATTTTTTTCTAACACCTGCATAGTATTCTACAATGTAGATGTACCAGTTTCTTTAACCACTCACCTGTTGTTGGGTACCTGGGTTGTTTCTATATTTGGAATCAATAGTATTGTTTGGAATATGGGCACTGATATAGAGAGATTAAGCTAAGGCTAGAAATATAATACAGTGAACATGATATTTACTTTCTCAGGGAAGATTGATTTAAACTAAAAGAGAAGATATGATGCAACAAAATGAATGTTGAGCATGGGAAAAATTGGTTACTTTGATGAAACATATGGTGAAAAGCTTTTTTTTCCCTTTTCTTTGGTGGGGTGGGAAGAAGTGGTTTAGTTCTCTCCTGTTGGCTAAGCTAGCAAGTGCCTTAAACTGTGTGAAAAGGATGTATGTAAGTGAGGTGAAGAAGTTTTGCTTCAGTCCCAGAAGAGAAAAGACCAGTTGGAATCTTCAGTTCTAGCATCCATTTACCAGCAAAACTGAAGGTGAAAAATGAAGAGCAGGGAATGTTCCTTCTCATTGCTGTGAGAATTGCATTTTTAAAAGTACAAGCCACTTAACTTCTTTGAAAGTCTTTCCTGATATGTATGGCTGATATCCATTAGGAGTTCTGTTTGTGTCCATTCAAATTTCCTGTGGCCATGCTACCTACACCCCCAACCATTTCTTTTTCTCTTTACTCTCTCCAATACTTTCTATTGAAGCTTTTGATATAAATCATGCTCATAAGTTGGAGGTGGTATCTCATTTTAAGCTTTCCATTTTCCTAATGACTGATAGACATATTTTAGCATACCAGTGTTCATACATATACATATACATATACATTTTATTTTATTTTATTATTTTTGGGCCACACCTGGTGATGCTCAGGGGTTACTCCTGGTTATGTGCTCAGAAATTGCACCTGGCTTAGGGGACCATATGGATGCTGGAGGATAGAACTGCAATTGATCTTGGATCAACCATGTGCAAGGCAAACGCCCTATTGCTGTGCTATCGCTCTGGCCGCTACCTATACATTTTAAAGAAAAAATTTCAAATTGCCTATTTTCAATTGCTTTATTATTGCTATAAAGTTGTATGTATTTTAAAATACATTTGATAATAACCAATACTAGTGGATGGCATATACTAGTTTATTCATTTATGAGTCTAATGCCAGCTCCAAAAAACTCCAGCTTTTAGTTTTCTAATCTGACAGCATATATAACTTTATATTCTATATTCTATATTGTGTTGCTTTGTGTATGTGTTTGTGTATGTAATATATTATATATTCTATATTGTGTTCTATATTGTGTTGTGTCTATATTGTGATGTTTCTCTTATTCCTTTTCATTAAGGTTTTATTAGTTTTTTTAAATTGGTGCTATAGAGTATTATGGAATACTATGGATTACTAAACAGCCACAGGAAGAAAATTGAGTCATGCTGTTCACAGCAACTTGGACAGAAATGGAGGACCTTATGTTGAGACAAATAAGCAGAGACAGAAAAACAGATTCAGGAAGATTCCAGTCATATATATTATATAGGGAAACAAACCCAGAATATAGAAAATATTAGTCAATAATAATCCTTGATCCTTGGAACATTATATAATATATAATAATAATGATAGTAATGATATAATAATCCTTGGAACACAGACCTAAGAGGTCCAGGCTTGGGGGTCAGGGATGAGTTGACTGAAGAGGTCAGTTGAGTGGAGGTGACAGAGTAATAGAGGAGGATAGTGCTAAAGGAGGTAGCTATATGCATTAAAGCCATAACTATTAATTAAGGATGATGAGCAGAGGAATAGAAGTGCTATCTTTGAGGAACAGCTTTCCTAGTACTCCAATCACCTCAGTAGAAGTTACCCTATCCTACCTATTGCTCACATCCCCTGATGTAGCAGTATCTCTGAAGACACTATCTCCTCTTCAAATTATAGTTTTTCCCCTTTATTTATTCTAGAGGTGGAGTTGAGACAGGAACGTTGATAAAATCCCTGAAAAAGTGGTAGACTCAGCACACTAGGAGGTACTACTGCTTGAGGGAAATCCAACTGAGTTTCTGGTTGAAGATTCTGATAATATGGCCTCCCTCAGTGGGAACCCACCATCCACTTTTCTCTTTTAGAGAAGATTCTCCCATTTTGTGCTTCTTCTAGTGCTGCAAGTGTGGCACCCTGACAGGGAACTAATTAGAACAGATCACATTTAATTGACTATTTTTTTCTATGAAAAAAAAAAGTCAACTTGTCACATACTTCATTCATAGGACCTAGTTGTTGCAAATGGGACATTAGCAAAACAAAGGAAGCATTTTTTACAAGATTACATCTATTCCAAAGAAAATGATTCTCAGTTCCAGTAAAACTTAAGACACATGAATATTCTTTTTCTAGTATATTTTAACTTTGAATAAAAAAATCCAATATGCATTTTGACTCCAATCCGTGATTCAACTGCATGCAAGGCAAGTGCTTTCACCTGTCTCATTGTACTGTGGGTCTTATCTGGAGAAATGCAAGGCAGTGCTGGAAGTCATGCCCAATTCTCCTTATTAAAGTGAGATGGAAAGCATGGAACAGTGACAACCAAATACTGACACAACAAGAAGTCATGAAGCTTCTTGGAGTACTGGTTCACCACTTCTATTTTTATAGCTTTATTTTTTCAACTGCACAAAATCCCACAGGCATATGTTTGCCTCATCCTCCTCAGGGATGTTGACCAAGATAATCATAGTTGTTAAAGTATCCTGATTGTTTAATAAGGAGCAATTTAGACCCAACAAACAGCCACAGGATTTCTCTTAGTGTTGACTAGATTTTCAGAAGTTTTTTTCTCAATTTATATTAGTAGATCAAGCACAGTGAAAAATGTCTATTACATAACACAGAAGGAATATTTCATAGTACACATTTTCTATTCAGAAAAAGCTGTGGTTAAATTTTGACATTTTCAGTTATTAAAAGGAGGCTTTTTGTAAAGTATATTTGTCTAATAATCCAGAAGGATCCCTGTATTCTATGCTAAGCTGTGTCTTAATCTTAGAGAGTCAATTCAGTTAGTGTTGTGTCTGTAAGAAGAGATAAGGTACACCATGATTGAGCTCTTAGTAAATGTCGCTATAGACTTGGGTGTCAAGCTGTGAATCCAGGTACTTATCTATTATGTTTCCAACATTTCCAAAAATGATCTATATTTTTCATTTACCTGTGTATCTTTGCATGGGACATCCTCAGGGAAAACTCTTTTTTCTAATTCCAAGCCTGTGTAGTGTGCTATAGAATAAATATTTCTGTATGGTCATTAGAGCTTTTTTTTTTTTTTTTTTTTTTTTTTTTTTTTTTTAGTACTCAGGGTTTAACTTAACCAAGATAACTCACTTTTATTTTTACATTTATTTGGGGGCTTATTTTTTTTATTAATAGTTTTTACTGTGACTAAAGAGGATTACAGATCTTTCACAGTAATATTTTAGGTACATAGAGGCATTGAACCCAGGGCATTCCCACCACCAGTGTTGTCCTTCCTCCAATCTTGTTCCCAGCATGCATCCCATCCCCCTTCTTTGCCCCCCAAGGGGAGCTTATTTGTTTAGAAGCCACACTCAGCAGTGCTCAGGGCTTATTCCTGACTCTGTGCTCAAGGGTCACTTCTGGAGGTGATCAGGGGACTACACAGGGTACTGGGAGTCAAGCCCAGGTCAATTATGTGCAAGGCAAATGCTTTGCCTGCTGTACCTATTGTCCTCACATTTATATTTATATGGTGGCTTAGGGTTACACTCAAGCAGTGATCAGAGGTCCCAGGGCCCTTCCCTGTGATTCCTGACTAATTGTGCCAACAAGGGCTCTAGAATGCATGATGCTTCTGCTCAACAGTGCAGGAGATGGCCAGGTGTCTGGGGTCTCTGGGTCTGCAGCTTGTGATGTTTTAGTTACCGTGTAATACTTGAGACTGAACCAGTGTTGACACATGTTGCCCATGCCCTATCTCTTTGGCTTGGACATAAATAAAAGATGTTCCATTTGACAAGATAAAATATAAAGTGACCAGGCCCATATATATTCTATATGACAATGAAATGAGTAATTTTATAACATGTCCAAGTCATGTTCCACTTAGAAATGCAAGAGGATCACACTGGTACATTATTTTTGCAAGATGTTGACTACAGGGAATCAAACATACAGACCACTTCTTTTATCAGGAGAAAAAATGTAATGTAAAACTTAACATCAGGTGAAAGTAAATCAAAACAATGAGAAAACATCTCTCACCTATGAAATTGGCTAATATAAAAATATCAATGAAATCATGGTATAGATGTGGGAAAAAAGAACCATCCACTCTTGGGAATCCAATCTCTTTGGAAAACAATATGGACTCTTCTCAAAAAGCAAAAACACATAAAAACAACTAAGATTTGAGCTGCCATATGAATAATTTCACTTCTTGACATCTACCTCAATGGTTCAAAACTACTTTTTTGAAAAGATTTTGTGCTTCTATGTTCATTGCAACACTATTCACAATAGTCAAAATCTAGAAACTACCCAAATGTCAAAGAACAGATGACTTAATAAAAAATAAATTATGGCATATATACACAACAAAAAAACCCTTGTCTATAAGAAAAGATGAAATCATGGAATTTGTTGCTACATAGATGTATTGTGTTGGGTTAAGTTAGTTAGGAGGGGCAGACTCTTAAGGTGGTAGGCAGAGGGGGCAAAGGATAGGGTGAGAGATAATGGAGTATGGGAGCACTGGTGATTGAAATTGACTATGGAGTGGGATTGGTGTTTAAATATGTCTAGAACTCAATTATGAATAACTTTGTAAATCACATTTCTTGAAATAAAAATTTAAATATCTTTTAAAGGAGAGGGACACATACAGAATGACAGCTCTCCATTGTGGGGCAAAAAGAGATCATTGTTTTGGTAATAACAATGGCCAAAGGCAGTAGAATCTGAACCCTGGTTTACAAAACTTAGTTTACCAAAAGCTCAGGAGAGGTGGAGTGGGAGGCAGGGTTATAGTGGATCAGATGCCTAAGAAAATAGTGGAAGGAACAGAAATTTCAGTGAAGGGTGTGATGTTGGAATGTTACATACATGAAATCCTATAAGGAACAATATTGTAAATAGTACATTTAACAATGATATATACTTGTTAAGTAGTAACTGTGGAAGAATAAATTCTGAAGGAAAAGAAACTTTGCAAAGTCATTTGGGAGATAAAAGATACTAGAATCAAAAATTTGCAAGGCAGAAGGAAGGGCATCTAGGCACAAAAAAAAAAGAAAAGTAAGAAAACAACACCTTTTTTTTTCTGAGAAGTGATATGTAAAGGAAAGAAAGAGAGACTCAAGATTTAGTTTTATGTGTCTGTTTTTGGTTTGAGAGTAACATGACTAAGTTGTATTCCAGGAAGGAGAAGAAGGGGGGGGGTAAACCATGAAATGAAATTCAGGAAGAAATAAAAGATAGGAGATTATGGACTCAAATGACAAATTGTATTCCACATTCATCTGGGCTCATTTTAAAAATTTACTTAAAAAGTTATAAAAAGGAAAACACTGTTTTTCAAAGATATTATTAGATAATGACATCCATATGAGAAAAACCCAGAAGTGAAATGTTCCTGGGAAAATGTGTTAGTATAAAACTATCACTACCTATTACTACCCCAAATATGTGCTTAAGCACTTGACTCCAAAAGCCAGAGGGTTCCCTGCATCCTCAAATCAATAGAAGTAAACGGTTTGTGTGGTATACAAAGAAGTTTTCTTCTACACTTTAGAAAGGAAGACATCAACAATTTTTGCTTTGGAGACTTCAAATCTAATTCCCTTCACCACTCAAGGATGCCCATCTACATCAGATCACTTTCACATTCTTAGAGGGTTCAGTCTATGTGGGGGTCTTTTTGAAACAGAAAATGATCCTCAATAGACTAAAAAACCCCTCAGCAAAAGAAAAGAGAACTGTGGTGGCTCTAATGGTGGATTCACTTAAGATGTTTGGGGCTGCAGAACTGGTGTCAAGGGGGTCAGATTCCAGCCATGTCCATAATCTTGAAAAATTGTGTCTTAGCATCCATCTATCTTATTTTCTTTTCAAACATATTCTTCCTACCCCAGACTTTCAGTCTTCTGAGATTGATGCAGGAGTGGAGATGACAGGTCTTTGTGGTTGCCTATAGTTCCCTGGTTCCTCATACTTTTAAAAAGGAAAATATGGAGTAGAAATGATGATCAGACTCAGAGTTAGAAGGTAGAAAAGTTTATTGGAAAGTAAAGGAGAAGGGAAAGAAACTCCCCTTGTGGGAAGAATCGAGAATATAACTAAGTTATAAAATTAGCCAATTATAAAATGGTCTTGTTTTTTGTGCTTTATATATATGAATATAAAAACATATAAATACATATGTATGTATACACATGAAAATGAAGTCTATATGTAGTCTTAAAAGGCTCTTTAGATTCCGTATCAACTGATTAGAATGTTACAAAGATTGCAAGAACAATAGAGTGCCCAGGCTGGTATGAGTCCTTTGGGTTGGGCCATTTGCTTTAGTCAGTACCTATTATCTTAGTGTCTCAGTGAGCCTAAGGTCTCAGGCAGAATTCTTGAGTCTTGTTAGGACTGCTTAAAGTATGAACCAGCCCTTAGGGATGGGATATGTATTATGTCAATGGAGTCAGATGGTGGGGCCAGAGCAGTGGCACAAGTGGCCTTGCAAGTGCTAACCTAGGACGGACCGCGGTTCTATCCCCCAGCATCCCACATGGTCCTCCAAGCCAGGTGCGATTTCTGAGCGCATAGCCAGAAGTAACCCCTGAGTAGTCACTGGGTGTAGCCACAAAACAAAACAACCCAAATAACCCAAAAAACAATTCAAAACAAAACAAGCAAACAAACAAAAAAACAGATAGGGTTAGGGTCCAGAGTATAAGGGTGAGATCATGCAGTTGAAACAAAGCAAAGTTAAGCTTTATTTCTCTCTGGGAGCATGCCCCAACCTGGCTGGACAGGGCCACCTCATGCAGGAGGAGAGTCCCCATATGCTGGAAGCAGGTTTATATAGGTTTTTTCACAAAAATGCTACTTCATTCTGCTATCCTTTAAATGGATGGGTTAATGTCTAGGGGTCTTTCCACAGAGACTGGCTTCTTCTTTCAAGATCACTATATTTTCATTTTCATGCAGATAAAAATGTTCATGACTCTTTACTTTCAGGTAGCTGAAGTCAGAATTTTACTCTATGAGTGGCCCTGGGTGAATATTTATCCTACAACACCATACTAGCTTCTCCAATGTGACAGCTCTTTTTGGGCTTAATTTGTAAAAGACTAGTCTTATTGGATTAGGGGCCACTTTAACGTGATCACGTCTTAACTAATTCAATCTTCTTATTTCATCTAATGAATTGCATGTATTTCCTAATTACAGCTACATTTGAGACTCTGGGATTAGGACTTCAATCTTTCTTTTTGTGGAGACACAATTCAACTCAAAGCACTCACTAGCCCCTTGGGTAGAACTTTGGTAGTTCTGACAAACACAATGGTTTACAAATACTAATTTAAACTCAGCATTAGTATATAGAATTAAATCATTAAAATTCCTACTTGGTTTCAAGTTGAAAAAGAGTGTTGGGCACTAGAAAAACTTATGACTTGCTTCTTTTTTTTTAAATTGAGAAAAGTAAGCTATCATATACTAACAGTTTGTTCAATGCATTGACTATATAAATCAAACTCATTTATATATGTCTAAACTCAGGGCACTTAATTTCTTTCCTTTCCTTAATGAAGTTCTCATCTTTCTCTGAAGGTGCCTATACTTTCTCCTGAACACATTTCTATTTTCTCACTTCTTTTTAATGAATGTTTTTGCTTCACCATTTGTCTTCTCATAAAATTCCCTTTCTGCAAGAACAAACAATCTAGGAAACCAGAGTGGAAATCAAGACTAAGTTCTCCTTTTCCAGAAAAGAGCATCCATCACCTTACATCAGTTGGAAAACTAGGGACTCCTTAAAAATGTGGATGATAAGAACAAGTTCTGTACCGAATAAATCACTCATATGGGCTTCAGGTGTAACATGTTCTTTGCTTCGAATAGGCTGAAAGGACTTTAATGTCCTCACCAGGCAGGCAGTCTTTTGAATCTGGAGGGCCCTAGACCCTTTAATAGCAAGTTAGGGATGTAAAGCATTATCTAGTAAAATTTTCTATCATGACTACACTCTTTACTCTTTGGCTCCTAAAACACTCCATTTTTATTTTTAAATTTGCTTTAAATTTTTACAAAATGTTTTTGAAGTTTTTTCTTAACAAAATATCTATGGATATAACAAAAGTTAAGAGTTTATGTGCAAAGGGAACATTCTACCTTACTAATGCTCTTAATACCGATTTTATATTCTGGAAAACACTTTGATTTGACAAAAAATACAAAAAATTTTGTACTATTTGCACCCAAATCCAAGCTTTTGTGATTTGCTGCAAATTTGCTAATACTGGATCAGTATTGATCTTCAACTTCATTGACCCAAGTGCTCAACAAAGTGGTTTAAACTCTCTTTTGGTAATGCAAGAATCAGATTGAAGGGGGGGTGTTCTTTACATGACTGAAACGAACCATAATTATGTTTATAATCAAGGTATTTAAATAAAGATATTAAAAAAGAGTGGCAGAAAGGGAAAAAAAGTCCTCACTAAAATGGTAATTCTGTGAGGTACTGAATGTGTTAATTAACTTTATTATGTTGATTACTTAACCGTATATATGTCAAAACATCATATTACATATCATACAACTTGTAATGTTTATACAAATTATAATCCATTCTTGTGTTCCTAGGGTATATTCCTAGGAGTGGAATAGCTGGGTCGAATGGAAGCTCTCCCTGTTTGCAGATGACATGATACTCTACTTAGAAAACCCTAAAGACTCTACCAAAAAACTTCTAGAAACAATAGACTCATATAGCAAGGTGGCAGGCTACAAAATTAACACACAAAAATCAATGGCCTTTCTATACACCAATAGTAATAGGGAAGAAATGGACATTAAGAAAACAACCCCATTCACATTAATGCCACACAAATTCAAATATTCTTGGAGTCAACTTGACTAAAGATGTGAAGGACCTATACAAAGAAAACTATAAAACTCTGCTCCAAGAAATAAGAGAGGACACGTGGAAAGGGAAACACATACCCTGCTCATGGATAGGCAAGATTAACATCATTAAAATGGCAATACTCCCCAAAGCATTGTACAGATTTAATGCAATCCCTCTAAATATAACCATGACATTCTTCAAAGAAGTGGATCAAGCACTTTTGAAATTTATTTGGAACAATAAACACCCTCGAATAGCCAAAGCAATTATTGGGAAAAATATGGAAGGCATTACTTTCCCCAACTTTAAACTGTATTACAAAGCAATAGTTATCAAAACAGCATGGTATTGGAATAAAGACAGACCTTCAGATCAGTGGAATAGACTTGAGTACTCAAAGAATGTTCCCCAGACATGCAATCATCTAATATTTGATAAAGGAGCAAGAAGTCCTAAATGGAGCACAGAAAGCCTCTATAACAAGTGGTGTTGGCACAACTGGCTAGCCACTTGCAAAAAAGTGAATTTAGACCCCCAGCTAACATCATGTATGAAGGTTAAATCCAAATGGATGAAAGACCTCGATATCAGACCTGAAGCTATAAGGTATATAGAACAACACATACGTATAACACTCCATGACATTAAGACTAAAGACATCTTCAAGGAGGAAACTGCACTCTCCAAGCAAGTGAAAACAGAGATTAATAGATGGGAATATATTAAACTGAGAAGTTTCTACACCTCAAAAGAAATAGTGCCCAGGATACAAGAGCCCCCCACTGAGTGGGAGAAGCTATTCACCCAATATCCATCAGATAAGGAGCTAATATCCAAAATATACAGGGCACTGACAGAACTCTACAAGAAAAAAAAACATCTAATCCCATTAAAAAATGGGGAGAAGAAATGGACAGACACTTTGATAAGAAGAAATACAAATGGCCAAAAGGCACATGAAAAAAATGCTCCATATCACTAATCATCAGGGAGATGCAAAGAAAAGCAACTATGAGGTACCACCTCACACCCCAGAGATTGGCACACATCACAAAGAATGAGAACAAGAAATGTTGGCGGGGATGCGGTGAGACAGGAACTCTAATCCACTGCTGGTGGGAATGCCGACTAGTTCAACCTTTCTGAAGAGTGATATGGAAATTCCTCTAAAAACTGGAAATTGAGCTTCCATACGATCCAGCTATACCACTCCTAGGGCTATACCCTACGAACACAAGAATACAATACAAAAACCCCTTCCTCACACCTGTATTTATTGCAGCACTATTCATAATAGCCAGGCTCTGGAAACAATCAAGATGCCCTTCAACAGATGAATGGCTAAAGAAACTGTGGTACATATACACAATGGAATATTATGCAGCCGTCAGGAGAGATGAAGTTATGAAATTTTCATATACATGGATGTACATGGAATCTATTATGCTGAGTAAAATAAGAAAGAGAGAAAGCCAAAGACAGAGAATGGTCTCACTCATCTATGGGTTTTAAGAAAAATGAAAGACATGCCTTGACAATTTTTAGATACAAAAGAGGAGAGGGCTGGACGTTACAGCTGATCTCATGAACCTCACCATAAAGAGTGATGACTTTAACTAGAGAAATAACTACACTGTGAACTATCTTAACAATGAGAATATATGAGAGAAATAGAAAGCCTGTCTAGAGTACAGGTGGGGGCGGGAAGGGGAGGAGGGATATTTGGGTCATTGGTGATGGAAATATTACACTGGTGATGGGGGTGTCATCTTATATGACTGAAACCCAACCATACTCATGTTTGTAACCAAGGTGTTTAAGTTAAAACTATTATACAAAATTTAATTTTTAAATAGTTAACTGAAGACGCGATTTCCAGCTGCCAGAGACTGGATTTCATCAGCATTCCTGCCGGTGATCCTGCCTGATTCAGAGCTGCCTGAGACTGAAATTCATCAGCGTTCCTGCTGGTGATCCTGCTGCTTCAGAGCTGCCTGAGACTGGATTTTATCTACATTCCTGCCAGCAATCCTGCCTGCTTCAGAGGTGGGTCAGGACACACACACACACACACACACACACACACACACACACACACACACACACACACACACACACTGATTCTTGCTGGTTTCTGCCAGGTGTCAGAAGGGTGCAGAAGCCATCTTGGGTCATGCTGTTTTCAGCTGCCTGAGACTGGATTTCATCAGCATTCATGCTGGTGATCCTGCCTGCTTCAGAGGTGAATGTCAATTTTCTGGGTGATCCTGGAGATCACAGTGAAGGTTTTGGAGGCTTCAAGCTCTTTTAACTTTGTCAGTAATAGGATGGGAAGCCCCAACCATCTGAGGGGATTACCCATTTTAGACTAAGATTAAAGTTTTAAAGGATTTCTGGGAACTCAGATGCCAGCACCCCTATCTGCCTGTCTTCTGTGCTGTGCTGCATTTTCGACCAGAATTCATCCTGTGTGTGGCTAATCTGCAGATGGCTCTCCTTCCCTGGAGACTTCCCTGGAGGTGAGTTTACACACCCAGAAAGGAAAAGCTGCTGAACTCTGCTGGAACTCAGAAGCCAGAACACCTATCTGCCTGTCTTCTGTGTTGTGCTGCATTTTTGGCCTGATTTCATCCTGTGTGTGTGGCTCATCTGTGGACAGCTCGCCTTCCCTGGAGATTTCCCTGGAATGAGTTTCACGCCCAGAAAGGGAGGAGCCAGAGGAACACGGCCCTTCCGCTCCTCTTGGCAGCCATGCACATCATTTAGCCAATGAATACAACCACAACACGTAGAAAAACCCACAATACAAGTGTGACAATGGGGAAACAATGCAGGCTAGCACCAGACATAGAGAATGACGATGGCAACTCTGATGACTTTAACATGACTGGTCAGTCTCTAGATAAGGAGTTTAGAGTCGAAATACGGAAAATGTTCAAAGAACTCAAAGAAAGTGTAGAAGAGAACACTACTAAGAACCAAGAGAATATGAAGATAGAAATGAGAAAACTGAGGGCTTTCCTCCCTTCCTGGGGCAGGATTTTCAGCCGGCACGGGCTGGCTCCTAGCAGACCTCCGTATGTGCCAGGGGCCTCTTGGCCCGGCCTAGGGTAGGGGGGCCTGGACTTGGGTCACCCGACCCCCCTCTCCCCCTTTCCTCCGGATCTCCAGGTGGGTTTCTGGGAGGACCTGATGGGGCACCCTGGGTTTTCCCCACCCCCAGGCCAGCTGCGGAGATTGGCCTAGGGTGGGTCTTGAGCTCTGGTCCTTTGGGCCTGGGAGGGCTTTCCTCCCTTCCTGGGGCAGGATTTTCAGCCGGCACGGGCTGGCTCCTGGCAGACCTCCGTATGTGCCAGGGGCCTCTTGGCCCGGCCTAGGGTAGGGGGGCCTGGACTTGGGTCACCCGACCCCCCTCTCCCCCTTTCCTCCGGATCTCCAGGTGGGTTTCTGGGAGGACCTGATGGGGCACCCTGGGTTTTCCCCACCCGCAGGCCAGCTGCGGAGATTGGCCTAGGGTTGCGCTTGAGCTC
Organism: Suncus etruscus; assembly: GCF_024139225.1. Taxonomy (NCBI): domain Eukaryota; kingdom Metazoa; phylum Chordata; class Mammalia; order Eulipotyphla; family Soricidae; genus Suncus; species Suncus etruscus. Next base: position 45,948,635 of record NC_064862.1, on the reverse strand, counting down.
GTGAGATTGGCTTGGGGGGTGGTGTTTGATCTGTGGGGTGGCAGATAGTTTGTCAGTTATACTCATGCTGTCACTGGCAATTTCATACTAGTCTACATGATGCAAACCGCGCGGGGGCTAGCGCCCCTGCGCGAACGTATACTCCTCCCAACCATCACTACCCCCGATTTACCCCTCTTAAGTTCTATAATACACAGTTTTAATCTCAGACCAAAGACATACAGTGGATCTAACAATCCCAGAACTATTTAGAAGGACATAAATTAAACACATATATCTTTTGAATATTTCATGTATATTTTCTTTAATGGTGTAACTCTCTCTATATTCTTCTACCATGATGTTTCTATCCACTTTCATCTTGTCTTTTCTTTGTAAGCTGTTCAATAAGGATTGTTGGTGGAACTGTCCCTTAGTTTGATGCCTATGATTGAACTATGTCATGGAAATTGCTGGTCTTGTTCCTATGGCCTCCAGATGCACCAATAACGCTTCATGGCATTGATCCTTCTTTGCATAGACACATTAAAATAGGAAAACACTATACCTACAGATAAGTTCTTATCTAATAAATCTCAGTACAATGTACCTTACACCCTGAACATTGATAGAATGACCTGGCACAGGCCTCAGAGGAATGGGCATCCTCCATTCACGCCAGAACCAGGCAAGCTATCTACGAAACATCCAAGGTCTTTTATAGCAACAGCTGGAAGCAGTCCTCTACCAGGAAAGACACTACCAAGGGTCTGAGATCGACCTCCTAAAAAGAGACTTCCGATTACACTGAGAAGACTTAACAACAACAATGACCTGCTCTACAGGACATGGTTCTCTCTAGTGCCCCTTAAGTGTGAGATGAAACGAGAGGATGCTCTGCACCATCCTGACTGCAATATGGGATATGCAGACTCCAGGACCTTTAATACAGAAGCATGATACCAACAACAGAGACTATGTGAGGAATGAAGGTGTATTGCCACTACAGACGATGACTTGAATTGGACAAACTAGTTTGCCTGGAGCCTAGAGTCAGTCCTGTGCCAGGAAACTTCAGGGGTAGGGTCTCCTTGTATTTAGACCATAATTTTTCTTTCCATGTCTCTTATATTTTGGTGGGCCTATGCAAACAAATGCCACTCTAACACCATTTATTACTACTTTCCCTTGACTCCAATCCTTAAGAAAAACAACCCACTAAAACTTTTGAGGTTAACTTAAACTAGTAAGCATGTGCATGGAACAAGATAAATGTACTTTGCCCTCAATGTTTAAGGAGTTACATAAGTCTAATCTCTTTGGATTATATTGTGTGCTGCTAAGAAATAGTATGTAATACAACTTGGGATTTGAGGGACAAATTAATTGTATTGTACATGGGTTCAGTTTTGTTTTTCTTAATTTTCTTTGGTTGAAAGATCAAGGCTGGGATATCATCGATGGGACTACCGAGAATTCTGCTTATGGGTGATTGGGCTTCCACTGTAACTTTACCCTGTCCTCTCTCTTTGCATCTTTGTTGTCATAATTAATAAAAGCAAAAAAAAAAAGATTACAAAAAGAAATACAATAAAAAAAAAGAAAATACAAAGGACATTTAAAAATTATTTTTATTGAGACCGTTGTGAATTACAAGTCTTTCATAGTTGTATATCAGGCATATAGTGACAGACCAATGACATTTTCTTAAAAAAATAGAACAAGTGTTGTTAAAATTATGATGTTAATTAAACAAATAAAAATATCTTGAATATCCAAAAGAAAAAAAAAAAAAGAAATGAGAAAACTCCAAACTAAAATTTCAGGTCAAATATCAGGTCTGAAAAACTCAATAGATGAATTAAAGAAAAACATGGTTGAGTTTTCCCATGGGTTACCAGCAGCTGAGGATAGAATTAGTACACTGAACGATGAGATGAATAACAATTCCATACAGCAGAAGAAATTGGAAAAAATGAAGCAAATGATCAAACAATGGAAAAATTACTCAAAGAATGGGAACAGATGAAAATAGAAGTCTATGATAAGCTCAACAGAAACAACTTAAGAATCATTGGAGTCCAAGAGACCCAGGAAGAAAATCTCCAGGAAGAATTAACCGTCAAGAACATTATTAAAGAGAAACTACCAGAGCTAAAGAATACATGCATTCAAATCCTGCATGCTCGAAGAGTACCAACTAAAAGAGACCCCAGAAAAAACACCTCAAGACACATCCATTCACAATAACGAATCCCACATATAGAGACAGAATTCTGAAAGCAGCAAGATAGAAAAGAGAAATTACTTTCAAGGAAACATCTTTGAGATTTACTGCAGACCTGTCACCAGAGACACTCAAGGCCAGAAAGCAGTGGTGGGACATAGTGACAAAACTCAATAAAATAAATGCTTCACTTAGAATACTGCACCCAGCAAAACTCACTTTTAGGTTTGAAGGAACAATACATGGTTTCACAGACAAACAGCAGCTCAGAAACTTTACAGACTCAAAACCATTCTTAAAACAAAACAAAACAAAACAAAACAAAAAACTGAATGGCCTATTTAAGACAAGACTGACCAACAGACACATCAAACTTTGATATAAAGATGGCACTAAGTCCCAGGACAATTCTTTCTCTCAATGTCAATGGACTAATTGCACCAGCTAAGAGACATAGAGTGGCTAAATGGATCAAAAAATTCAATTCAACCTTCTTCTGCCTACAAGAAATGCACATGAATAGTCAGAACAAACATAGACTCAAAATAAAAGGCTGGAGGAAAGTTATCCAAGCAAACAACACCCAAAAAAAAGCGGTAGTGGCCATACTAATATCAGATGATGAAAACTTTATACTTAGGAAAGTTGTAAGGGACAAAGATGGACATTTTGTATTAATCAAGAGATACGTACAGCAGGAAGAAATCACTCTCCTAAACATATATGCACCGAATGAGGGTCCAGCAAAATATTTAATAAAATTGTTGACAAATCTGAAAAATAATATCAATAAGAACATAATAATTGTGGGAGACCTCAACATGACATTGTCAACACTTGACAGGTCAACCAGACTGAAACCCAATAATAATATACTAGACCTTAAAAAAGAAATGGAAGAAAGAGGCCTAGTAGATATATATAGGACACTCCACCCCCCAGAAGCCTGGATATACATTCTTCTCTAATGTACATGGGACATTCTCCAAGATAGACTACATGCTAGCACATAAAACATACCTTCATAATATCAAGAGAATAGAAGTTTTTCAGGCTACCTTCGATGAGCACAAGGCTTTGAAATTATATGTGAACTACAAAGGGACACAGAAGAAAAACTTTAATACCTGGAAGTTAAATAGCCTAATACTGAATAACGAGTGGGTCTGAGATGAAATCAAAAAGGACGTCAAAACCTTCCTGAAAACAAATGACAATGGAGACACAAACTATCAGAACCCATGAGACAGAGCAAAAGCGGTACTGAGAGGAAAATTTATAGCTTTGCAAGCACACATCAGGAAAGAAGGGGCATACCTGAATAGCTTAATGACGCAGCTCATAGAATTAAAAAGTACTCCACAAAAGGACTCAAAAATAGGAAGACAGAAGGAAATAACAAAGCTGAGAGCAGAAATCAATGAAGTGGAAACCCAAAAAACAATCCAAAAGATCAACGAAAGCAGAAGTTGGTTCTTTGAAAAAAAAATAGACAAGATTGATAGACCACTGGCAAACCTAACAAAGAAAGAGAGAGAGAGAAACTTGATAACTCGTATTAGGAATGAAAAAGGATAGATCACTACTGATATGGTAGAGATTCAAAGGGTAATCAGAAACTACTTTGAGAAACTCTATGCCACTAAAAATGAAAACCTGGAAGAAATGGATAAATTTTTGGACTCTTATAATCTTCCATGGTTGAACGAAGAGGATGTAGCATATCTAAACACATCCATCACTACTGAGGAAATTAATACAGTAATCAAATGTCTGCCCCAAAACAAAAGCCCAGGCCCAGATGGATTTACTAATGAATTCTTTTAAACCTTTCAAGAGGAACTACTACCAATCCTGGCAAGACTCTTTCATGAAATCAAAAAACCAGGAACACTTCCAAATAGCTCTTATGAAGCCAACATCACCTTGATACCTAAATCAGACAGAGATGCTACGAAAAAAGAAAATTACAGACCAATATCGTTGATGAATACAGATGCAAAGATCCTCAACAAAATCCTGGCAAATAGGATTCAATGCCTCATTAAGAAGTTCATCCACTATGATCAAGTAGGTTTTATCCCAGGAATGCAAGGATGGTTTAACATCCGTAAATCTATCAACATAATACACAACATCAACAAGAAAAATAGAAAACACATGATCATATCAATAGAAGCAGAGAAAGCATTTGATAAGGTTCAACACCCATTCTTGATAAAAACTCTCAGCAAGATGGGAATGGAAGGAACCTTTCTCAATATAGTTAAGGCCATCTACCACAAGCCAGAGGCAAATATTGTCCTCAATGGAGAAAAACTGAAAGCCTTTCCTCTAAGTTCTGGCACAAGACAAGGCTGTCCACTCTCACCACTCCTATTCAACATAGCACTGGAAGTACCTGCTATAGTGATTAGGCAAGAAAAAGATATCAAGGGAATCCAAATAGGAAAGGAAGAAGTCAAGCTCTCGCTGATTGCAGATGACATGCTACTCTACTTAGAATACCCTAAAGTCTCTATGAAAAAACTTCTAGAAACAATAGACTCATATAGCAAGGTGGCTGGCTACAAAATTAACACACAAAAATCAATGGCCTTTCTATACACCAATAATAATAAGGAAGATCTGGACATTAAGAAAACAACCCCATTCACAATAGTGCCACACAAACTCAAATATCTTGGAATCAACTTGACTAAAGATGTGAATTACATATACAAAGAAAACTATAAAACTCTGCTCCAAGAAATAAGAGAGGACATGTGGAAAAGGAAACACATACCCTGCTCATGGATTGGCAGGATTAACATAATTAAAATGGCAATACTTCCCAAAGCATTGTACAGATTTAATGCGATCCCTCTAAAGATACCCATAACAATCTTCAAAGAAGTGGATCAGACTTCATTTTGAACAATAAACACCCTAGAATAGCTAAAGAAATCATTGATAAAATGAATATGAGAGTAATTACTTTACCAAACTTTAAACTGTACTACAAAGCAATAGTTATCAAAACAGCATGGTATTGGAATAAAGACAGGTCCTCAGATCAGTGGAATAGACTTGAATACTCAGAGAATGTTCCCCAGACATACAATCACCTAATTTTTGATAAAGGAACAAGAAATCCTAAATGGAGCAAAGAAAGCCTCTTCAACAAGTGTTGTTGGCATAACTGGCTAGCCACTTGCAAAAAAATTGAACTTAGACCCCCAGCTAACATCATGTACGAATGTTAAATCCAAATGGATGAAAGACCTCGATATCAGACCCGAAACTATAAGATATATAGAACAACATATAGGCAAAACACTCCAGGACATTGAGACTGAAGGCATCTTCAAGGAGGAAATGGCACTCTCCAAGCAAGTGAAAGCAGAGATTAACAGATGGGAATATATTATACTGAGAAGCTTCTACAACTCAAAAGAAATAGCGCCCAGGATACAAGAGCTCCCCACTGAGTGGGAGAAACTATTCAGATAAGGGGCTAATCTCCAAAATATACAAAATATACACTGACAGAACTTTACAAGAAAAAAAACATCTAATTCCATCAAAAAATGGGGAGAAGAAATGGACAGACATTTTGACAAAGAAGAAATACAAATGGCCAAAAGACACATGGAGAGAAAGGAACTCTTATCCACTGCTGGTGGGAATGCTGTCTAGTTCAACCTTTATGGAAAGCAATATGGAGATTCCTCCAAAAACTGGAAATCGAGCTCCCATACAATCCAGTTATACCACTCCTAGGAATATACCCTAGGAACACAAAAATACAATACAAAAATTTCTTCCTTACACCTATATTCATTGCCGTACTATTTACCATATCAAGACTCTGGAAACAGCCAAGATACCCTTCAACAGATGAATGGCTAAAGAAACTGTGGTACATATATACAATGGAATATTATGCAGCTGTCAGGAGAGATGAAGTCATGAAATTTTCCTATACATGGATGTACATGGAATTTATTATTCTGAGTGAAATAAGTCAGAGAGAGAGAGAGAGAGAGAGAGAGACGCAGAATGGTCTCACTCATCTATGGGTTTTAAGAAGAATGAAAGACATTCTTGCAATAATAACTTTCAGACACAGAAGAGAAAAGAGCTGGAAGTTAGAGCTCACCTCATGAAGCTCACCACAAACAGAGAGGAGTTTAGTTAGAGAAATAACTATGTTTTGAACTATCCTAATAATGAGAATGTATGAGGGAAATAGAAAGCCTGTCTAGAGTACAGGCGGGGGTTGGTTGGGAAGGAGGGAGATTTGGCACATTGGTGATGGGAATGTTGCACTGGTGATGGGTGGTGTTCTTTATATGACTGAAACCCAAACACAATCATGTATGTAATAAAGTTGTTTAAATACAAAAATGATTTATATAAAAAAAAAACCAAAAAAATGAAAAAAAAAGTTAACTGAAAGCTGATTAAAGATCTCATAATTAGAACACTATCCATAAAGTGCACTGAAAAGAACATAGAACATTCTAGGAAATAGACTTTTAGGTAGAGAGGTCTTCAATGATTTGAGTCCAAAGGTAAAAACAACAAAACCAGAAATAAAAAATGGGACTAAATCTTCTACCTTGTATTTAAATGCACTATTAAAAAGGAAAGAAACTGTATGTAGGAGGAGAAACACAAATATAAAAGGATGGGGTCAAACAATCTCAGGTTCATTGGTGGAAATATAAAAAAGGCAGAACTCAATGTTTAAGCCAAAGTCAATGCAAAGCAATTAAGAGACCTAAACTTTAATAAGCTAAACTTTAAATGGACCTGTTATACTAGCAGGCTAGGGGCAAAGGGTGGTGCTTATGAGATACACTTTAGGAATATGGTGGACGGAGGTCAACACTGGTGGTGAGATTTATTGTATGTCTGAAACCCATCTATGAATGACTTTGCAAATCAGAATGGTTTCATACAATAAAGTTTTAAAAAAGAAAAGATTGAACTTGTGAAACTGTAGATTCCACTTCCATCCTTGACTATCTCTCATCTCCCCAAATAAGGTCTTCAGTCCTTGTGTGTTCTTCTTCTGCTCTCTTAATCACCCCCACTCCCTTTCCCCACCCCCATTCCTAAATAGCATCCTCTCCACCTAAACCACCTTCTTTCTCCAGGTCCCAAGTATGCTGTGTCATTTCTAGGTCTTGTAAATAATGAATTATTTTTTTCTAGTTTTCTTTTGGTTAATTATGAAGAGTATCATAGTCATAATAAAAACCATAAAACAAAATCAACTACAACATTGGCAGTTTATAAGTTGAAACGTTATAGGCACAAAGCAGTTATATATCACTGCATATCAGGAAAGGATAGATGACATTGGCTGAGGAACAGATATTCCAGGCTCTTCATTTAAACAAATGAAACATGTTAATATGTTTAATCCTTAGGTTGTGTTTCTAGAGAGGCACTTTTACCTTTCTGTAGACTAGGAAATTATGAGAAAAACCCCCAAAGTATACAGTATCCTTCACATCAAATATAAGTCTGTGATAGCACTAAAATAAGAATCAAGTCAATTCTTCTAGCCACTTTGAACAATTTTCTCACTGTTTCTTCCTTTTATTATTTATTAAAAATAGAATCAATAAGAAAACTCTAAGATTTTCTGCTGACGAGAGTTAGAATGGAATTTGGAATTTATAAAGTCCCCCATACCAAACAAATATCTATTAATATATATATTTCAGTGAATCTCTAGTCAACTTCCAGGTTGTTGTTTTAATCACATTCAAAATGTTCGAATAGTTTAGAATATATTTTTGTAATTTAGAAATCTATAATATTCATGGCCTTGGTTAAGTCCTTTTAATATCCTTGAGCTCAGCTTCCTTATTTGTAAATCTGGGATAATTCCAGACTCATGAATTTGTACCAAGATGATGTAAGATGAGAAAAGTTCAGAAATCAGCACGTGGCAATTGCCCAATACATGTGATTTGTGTTATTAAAATAAGTCAACAAATTAGGCAAACATAGATTTTAAACTTCTATGCTCAGCTACTGGGGAAAATCAAGGAGAAGCAAACACTGTTGATAAGAAAAAGAGAAATAGATGGTTCCCTAGTTCTGGCTAAGCACAATGTTGTCTTACATAAGTGCAAGAATCTTATCTGTTTGTTGAAAGGCAGAATGAAATAAGGAGTTGAAAATCCAAAAAGAAGATGAAACATCATCTACAGGAAGAAACAGAATTCTATGGGGTAGAGAAAAGCAAATATCACTGTTATAAGGACACATGGTCAGTCTGGCAGTGGAGGAGGAAATATCACAATTTTAAAGAAAAGATGTCTAGAAACCACGGGCATGTGAAGCAGTGAGAAATGTAAAAAAACTGGAGAACACATGCTGATGATGCTGAAATCAATGGACCATTACAATTTCTTTATGGTAAATTTCCCAGAGGAAATAACATTTTTTTAAATTGTTGCTGTTTTGAGATGCCTTATTATTGGATATTTGGTCTGCAATTATAAATATAAGAGGAGTGGCTGAAAAAGATAACAATGAACAGATGTACCAAATTTACAGATTGTTGATCAGAAGAAACAGCAAATATGTATGTGTAGGATTTTAGTGCCAGGCCCCCTGACAAGGCTGATGCAAGGGTGGGCAGGGGTCTCTTCCAGCCTGTAGCCTCAAGGCAGGACTTGAGAAAGAGAGGGGAAACTGAGCCACAGACCACTCACAGTGAAGCATTGTTAGAGCAATGGACTTCATTTATTGAAGGTAGGGACAAGGCTTTTAAGGGTGAACTTTAGGAGAGAAACAGTATGTGGGTAATACAGTTTAGACATTACAGCAAAAAGATGGTATGCTGACAACAGTCACAAGGCACATGGCATCAATGATTTGGATGGGATGAAAAGATAGTGGTTACAATGCCCATGGCAACATTAAATCAGGAAGTATGTAAAGATAGCAGTTGCAATGCTTATGGCACTATTAGCCTAGACAGGTTATTTGACTTGGATGACTTTCTCCTGCACTCATAACAGCAGGGACACAAGTCTCTAAAAAGATTTTCGTTTATATTCAAAACCAGCTTTCAGAAATCCCCTTATTTCCCAGTCTTTCTTCCACATGCATGTATATAGTAGACATTTTTGCTTGAAACCTCATTTTTTTACTTTTTAGTATAATATAAATACAAATGTATATAATATATAGCATTACTTTTATACTTTTTAGTATAATATAATCAAAATTTTAAAATCTTAGGTAGTTGTGAAGTTGATTTTTTTTTTAAATAACAGCAGGAAGGTTTTTTGTTTTTGTTTTGTTTTGTTTTTTAATTGAGAACAATGTGAATTGTAAGTCTTTCATAGTTGTATTTCAAGAACATAGTGACAGTGAATTAGGGTCATTTCCACCACCAGTGTTGATCTCCTTTCACCATAGTTCCCAGCATGCATTCCCATACCTCCACCTTTAGGCCCCTGGACTATTAGTGTAACAAGTCCCTTTTGTATATAGTTTGTTATAGTTCGAGTCTCTTGATTCTACTGTCGTTGACATTGGTTTGGGTATTTAGGACTGACTTGTTTTTATTTTACTCTATGCTCCTGAGACTGCTTGACCCCTGGGATACACCCACTTTTTTTTTCCTTTTCTGTTTATAGGAAGAAATACAAATGTGAGGCAGAAGAAGATTATTTATGTTCTATGAAACTTCATTTATTTTTATTTTTATTATTTTTTTGTGGTATTTGGGTCACACCCGGCAGTGCTCAGGGGTTATTCCTGGCTCCAGGCTCAGAAATTGCTCCTGGCAGGCACGGGGGACCATATGGGACGCCGGGATTCAAACCGATGACCTCCTGCATGAAAGGCAAACGGCTTACCTCCATGCTATCTCTCTGGCCCCAGTTCATTTATTTTTAAAAGTGGCAATTAGTTATCTCCAAGGAGCATAGCAGGGGGCTCTTACTTTTTTATTAATGAAAGAAGGTGAGATAATGATTCAATAGGTGATGTATAAAATGTGTTCTGATTAAGAGCCTCTAGATCTCTCCATAGTGCTGGACACAACATTTTTTTAAGAGACATTGTTCAGAAAGATTTTTCCTTTGGAATATGAATTCCAAATTCTGAACCAAAAATGAACCCCAAATGGCCCCTGGATTGTGAGAATTTGTTTGTCTTGACCAAAAGGTTACAAAAAGATGTCAAACAGCCAACTTTTAATATGCTTTAAAAATATATTTGGAAAAATAATATCATGACCTAGTCTTTAAAACCAAAATAATAGCATATATAGCATATAAAAATGCCAAGATATTCTAATGAGTAAAAAGTGATGTCCAGGATATGAATTAAGTTGGAATTCTAAGAGGGAGCTTCAAGTAAACAAACAAAATTTCTAGATCTAAAAAATATCTAGTGACTTTAGTTTCTCTCTTCTTCCCTTTTATTTTTATAGACTGCTATTTATTTGTTGACAAAAACCAAATGCCCCAGATTCTAGACTAACTCTCAGGATTATTTGGTGGTCAGCTAAACTGTCCCTGCAGCCCCTAGTTTCCCTACATGTTGGTTGTTAGTAGAAATACCAAGGTAGAATCCGACTGAAGACTAGAAAGAAGGATTTTTGGTGTGTCTTTACTCTAAGAAACACCACTCCTATTTGTCCCCCATTTCTGTAAGCTGGGAACATCAATGATTATTATTTTTATACATAAATTACTAGAAGTTACAGAATATTTGTTTAGACAATTATGTATGTCATTATTTAGCTAGGATATTTTTAAAATGAGAAAATTGGCTTCTACTGATTAAATTGTTCTAGATTTCAGAAACACTAGATTTTTTCCCAGTTCTACACCAAACTATTTGGTTTTTAAATACTTTTCACTGAACTAAAAGCAGTTTTCTATTTATTAAATTTTTAGGACTGTCACTCCCAGTTGTGCTTAAAGAAATGTGTAAATCTAGATTAAACCTAGGGATCAATCATATAAAACATTCACTCAAGTTTTTTGAGTCATCTCTTGACCATAAAAACAGATTTTTAAGAATATTAGCTCAATCTATATGTCCTTCCTCAAAAATTTCTTTGCAAAAATTTTGTTCACTGTGTATACACATTTAAAATTTGCTTTCAAAGGGACTAGCACTGCAAAAAATGAGGGCCTGTGGACACAAATGACCTAAAAGTGTGTTTTCTTCTACTCTGGAATCTTGTTCCAAATAAAGAGCAAGATTTTTATAGCACTCAATAACTTTCAACCTTGTGTCTACTCATCCAGTGGATTTTATTACTGTCACATAATTTATATCAAGTAATAAAATTGCACTCTTCTACATTTTAGATAATATGAATTTGGAAAACCTTTCCACCAAATTTATCTAAATTCAAGATGAGCCTTTTAAACTAAGTTATATTTGTTGGAGTCATTTTTTTAGTTGGGCAACCTGATTTACATGTTGATGAAGAAGAATAAAATGTAGAATCCTATTATCATTTTCTTCCTTGCTGTTATCTGTAGTCATGCATTAATGAATATAAATGATAATATGCTTATCATTGATAAGTCCCTGGTAACTCATCATGCTTAACCATGCCCTAAAAAGGCCAAACTGTATACATTTGTTAAAATCAATGTATTTTCATAGACACTTATAAATTCAGTAACCCAAATTAATCATTTACCTGAGGCTGAGAGAATTTGGTTTCCAAATATCTAGGCTAATCCATGGTGATTATTTGTGCTTTCAAAAAGAGAAAGTATAAGCTTGCTGAGGATGCCATTTTGAAAAATACCAAGGGGAAATTTCTCAGGGAAGCGGCACCCATTCCAAACTAGTAGTTGAACTGACTGGGGCATTAGAGATACATTATTTTAACCTAACAGAAAAATGGACTCTCTGCCTGCAAGTACACATCTGATCAATAGTAAGCAAACAACGAATTTCCAATAGCCCCAAAGTACCAAAAAGTACAGCCAGTTACCAAAAGGTCACTCAAGACTTCATGCTTCCATCTAGCACCAGAGGCCATCTCTATGCTGAGGCCCTGCTTCTTCTCAAACTGTGCTGAGGGCCCTGGTTCTTCTCAAATTCTATACTGAGGGTCCTGGTTATTCTTAAACTCCACGTTGAGGGCTCTGCTCCTTAAACTCTATGCTGAAGCTCCTGGTTCTTCTTAAATTCTGTGTTGAGATCCCACTGCATTCTTAAGCTTGCCATAAACAAGTTTTCCACTCATCCATCAACCTGTTGACCACAGCAGAATTGACAAACATGAACCCCGGTTCCTCTCAGGATCTTTCCAATACTCAGGACCTTTCCAGAAACTGACAGACTTCAGTCTCTGGTAACTCATTAGGTTTTTTCTTCTTCTATTTGTTAAGTAGGAGGGCAGGAGGGTGGGACAGAGTGGGCCCTGTGCAGTGGTACCTGAAGACTTTTCCCAACTCCTTGCTCAAGGATGCTCATGAACCGAAATTGTATAGTGGGGTCCTACAGAGCTGGACTGAGAGGTTGCCACTGCCAAGGAAGCTCCTTCACCTGGTCTCTTTTGGGTCCCCCCTACCTGCAGTTTTGTTCAAACTTGTGCATGGGTGATGGGTCTCAGCACTTGTAAACTTTAACTCCTTGTTTCTGTGGCACAAAGGTTCTGGAACCTGGTGAGCCAGTGCTCTCATTACTCACAATTGTGCACCTTTAGCCTACTACAGTTAGACCCTGGGGTCTAGTATCATTTATGATTGCAATGTCTAGTGAATGTGCAGACCTGCTCACTATAGAACACAGGTGTACCTGAGCATTCACTGATGATCCTGTGTTTCCTACAGTATTGTTTCAATGACATGCAGGCCCTTAGGCACTTGGAAACTGAATCTCCTGGATGCTTCCCAGGTCTATAAAAATCTCATGCACAAGTACCCCTATACATTTACAATTTTAAACTTTTGGTTATAGCCCAGACCCATTACAACTTGGTACTCTCAATTTGTAAAGTATTTTATTTTTTGTTTGTTTATTTACTTTTGATTTGGGGCCACACTTGGCAGTGCTCGGGTTATTTCTGGTGCTGAGATCAAGGATCACTCTGGCAGTACTTAGGGGACCATATGGGATGCCAGAGATCAAATTCAGATTGGCTACATGCAAAGCAAATGCTCCAGCTTCAATGGTATTTTGTGATTACATCAATCCTAATTTTTCTGTGAAGTATATTTTTTAATCATTATAAAGGAAATGCTCATGCAGAAATGTAAAGAACTTAAATGCAGGCAATTGACACTAGTTTCATTCTTGGCTTACATATGGTTCCAGAAGCACCTCTCCATGTCATCCTCTGAGCACAAAGTTAGGAATGAGCTCTGAGCACAGCTGAGTGTAGTCCAAAAATAAAAGTAAAATAAATAAAGTGAGATGTTAGTATAGTCATTTTCTAGAAAAAACATTAGAGTTTCTCAAAATTATTATTATGACAGTCAATAGTCAGAAACTTAAATTACTAACTGCATACCTACTCTGTGTCATAGCTATGCTAGATGCTTACATGCTGTCCATACTTAATTTTCATCAGGATTATGGGCCAGAGATAAATGATGTGCTGATTTACAGACAGGATGTGGGGACAGAGAAATATTCAATGGCACTTCTAGGAGTCAGTCCTCTTGAAGCTAAGCTTGGAATAGTATGTCAGGGTAGTCAGTTGCATGGCTTTCCTGATGCTGTCTGTCCTCAGTTAATTGGTTTCCTCTTTACATTTTATTGATGTAATGTTGGTTTACAAAAGTATGAGTGTCCATGTGCTGTTGGGAATGTTGTTACGCCACACCCAGTTTGGAATCTGGTTCTGACTTGCATAGACCAGTGTTGCCCTGAAGTGCAGTTACCCCCATGGCACTGTCGCCTGATATTTCTTGGCCCGGTTCTGCTACTCACTTTTGGTTAGTTAACCTTTCAGTGTTTCTTTTGTTCTCATAAATTATTTCTGGGGCTTGTCAAACACCTGGCATTGCATCATATGATAGGTAATTATTATTTTTTATACAGATCAAGAAATGAAAGTTCAAAAAATTTAAGTCATTGGGCTACAGCCAGATACTGGGAAGGAGTAGAATTCAACCGAAATGCTTCTAAAATGCTTATGCTCTTACCACAAAGGGTGGTGAGTACAGTTAGAGAAATAACTACATTAATGACTTATCATGGCAATGTTTTTTTTTTTGTTGTTGTTGTTTTTGGGTCACAACTGGCAATGCTCATGGATTATTTCTGGCAGGCTCAGGGGACAACCTGGGATGCTGGGATTCAAACAACCCTCCTTCTGCATGCAAGGCAAATGCCCTACCTTCATGCTATCTTTTGGCCCCTTATGACAATGTTAATGAGTGAGAGAAGTAGAATGCCTGTCTTGTATACAGGTAGGGGGTGGGAGAGTAGGAAGATGGGGACATTGGTGGTGGGAATGTTGCACTGGTGAAGGGGGATGTTCTTTTTATGACTGAAACCCAACTATAAAACATGTTTGTAATCATGGTGCTTAAATAAAGATATTATTAAAAATAAAATAAAATGCTTATGCTCTATCCCCTACAAAACATACCCTTTAAATAATTTGTAGGAGGTTTCTGGGTGGTGCTCTTGTTTATACTAAAAATACATAAGTAAAAAGTAGAATAAGACATTTTTAAAAGTTTTCTGATCTAATTTCCAAGTTCCTGAGAATTTGGATTTTTCCATAAAGCTATTCTGCATATTCAAAACAACAACTAAAAAATGAAAGAAAGAATTAAAAACTCACCCAACTATGCTTCCAACCAGTCTTTCCCTGACTACCTTTAGTTACAACTCTAAAACACTTTGAAGTCTGTGAGGCTCAAACAATTAGATTGGTTTGGCATCTTGCCAGAGTGAGTTAATGATTTCTTTGGCATTTCCCGAGTATTTCAATAGCAAATGCTTTCAAATACCCCATAAAGTGCAGAAGAAGCCTTAGGACATTGTCATTTGAGATGATATCAGGGTAATTTCCAGAGAAAAATTGTGTTGTGTTGTGAAAGTTCTGAAGATGGAGCCCAGATGTTCCACTGTGGCCTGCGCTTCGATCTGGGCTACAAATGTGGCTGGAACAACATCCAAAGAAATGTGATTCCCAGCAGCAGTGAAAGCCAAACGTGTGTGTAAGAGATATAGAATATTTAGAGGAACAAGGAACCCAAGCAATAGCCAACCCAAGCAATAGCCAATAGAAGATAGGAGAGCAGGCATAAGGCAAAAAACTATTAAAACTTGGTGACAGAGAAAAGAGGTGGCACCACTCAATCTCAGTGTTACCTGTTTTAATCAAATAGTGAAAAAGAAAACTCTTTTGTGTTGAATACCAACTTGTTCAACCACAAAGCAACCCAATTCAAATGCTATTCTAGCCTTTAAATACTTTTCTGCAACGTTCAAACTCCAAGGATTTGGAAGAATGATGCTGCTAACACAATACCAACATCATGCTGAGAGACTGCAGAGTAAAGATGTTTGTCCAGTGGTTAGGAGAGAGGTTTCAGAAGAGTTGAGCTCATCTGTGCAGTTCCTAGTAAATGGCATCATCAAAATACTATAGAAATATAGAAGTAAAGACATTGACTTTTTCTCTGTTTGAGTGACTTAAAACTGTGCAATCTGACTTTGGAAGTTTCAGTTTCCTTTAGAAAATAATAAAGAAAATGATGACAGACAGTTGATGTGAACTGCATCTGTCTGTAGCAGAAGTTAAAAAATAATAACTTCATTTACTGTTAGTCAAGTCCAGATAATTAATGTTTGTGAGAGTTAGAAAGCCTGTGTGTTTAGGGAGAACCCATCACTGTCAGAATAATAATCTTTATGTGAGATTAAATAATTACTTTATTCAGTTTGTATTCATTTGAGTTTCAGTGGAAATATTCTTGTCTGATTAAGTGGCTACAATTATCTCAATCATCTAATTTGGGAACCTGACTCCACCTTTCAATCCAAAAATCCATCTTGGGTTTTTCTTATGGACCTCCCAGTGCTATTCTTTTCTCCAAACTTTAAATTAATTAACTCCTGAGTAATTCATCTCTTAATTCTCTCATAAACATGCTAGAACTTCTAGTTCATTTTTCTTTATTTTTTTTGTTTTTGACCACACCTGGCTGTTCTCAGGGATTATTTTTGGAAAACTTGAGGGACCATATGGGATGCTAGGGACTGAACCCATGTCAATTGAGTGCAGGGTAAAAGCCCTTTGTTCTGGCTCATTTTTCAACTGGATTACTAAAAAATAATCCCATTTTTATATAATAATTCAGTGTTTTTCTGATAGGATACCTGCTCTAGGTAATGTATTGAGCATAATCAAAATGTACCGATTCAATTCTTTATGACTCATCATTAGATATAGATTAAAGGTCAAAGGAGAAACATATTACCAAAGGGGAATCAGGACAACAAATTTACTATCAAAAACCTTTGAAGATATAAGGAAATAAAAGAGCATAAACAAAAAATTCACTAACTCAGGTAATAAAATGTGAAATCTAAAACCATTTGAAGAAAACTCTATGCCTGCCCAGTGGTTCCCAACCGTGAGAAACTGTGAGTGTTGCTTGTGCGTGTTTTTTTTTTTTTTTTACTGTCCTGTCTCCTGAACCTCTCGGGAGTGGGCCTAAAAGGGCCAAGAAAAATTGCTCTCCCTGAGGCTCATTCAAGCTGGGCCGGAACGCCAAGGAACTGCTTCCAATTGTGAAAACCAGCTATAAGAAGTATTTTCAGAAAGGCAGGTCGCCTGTTTGTGACATTAGGCTGGGAAACTCTACACCTGCCCAGTGGTTCCCGACTGTGAGAAACTGTGAGTGTTGCTTGTGCATGTCTTTTTTATTTTTAATGTCCTGTCTCCTGAACCTCTCGGGAGTGGGCTGAAAAGGGCCCAGAAAAATCACTCTCCCTGAGGCTCATTCAAGCTGGGCCGGAACACCAAGGAACTGCTTCCAATTGTGAAAACCAGCTATAAAGAAGCCGCTGAATTCTGATGGCAGCACCTATCTCTGACAGTCTCCTGTGATATGCTGCATTCTTGGCCTGATTTCATCCTGTGTGTGGCTTCATCTATGAATGGCTAGCCTTCCCTAGAGGTGAGTTGATATGCGCAGAAAGTGAGGAGCCAGAGGAGCACGGCCACGTAGCAAAGAAGAGCGGCCACACACATCATTTAGCCAGTGAATACAACCTCAACACGTA
Organism: Suncus etruscus; assembly: GCF_024139225.1. Classification (NCBI taxonomy): domain Eukaryota; kingdom Metazoa; phylum Chordata; class Mammalia; order Eulipotyphla; family Soricidae; genus Suncus; species Suncus etruscus. The sequence continues at coordinate 45,931,186 of NC_064862.1, read as the reverse complement.
GAAAAACCCACAATACAAGTGTGACAATGGGGAAACAATGCAAGCCAGTGCCAGAAATAGAAAATGAAGACGGCAACTCAGATGACCATAACATGGCCAGCCGACTAGTCAGTCTCTCAGATAAGGAGGTTAGAGTCGAAATATGGAAGATGTTCAAAGAACTCAAAGAAAGTATAGAAGAGAACACTAATAAGAACCAAGAGAATATGAAGATAGAAATGAGAAAACTCCAAACTGAAATTTCAGGTCAAATAACAGGTCTGAAAAACTCAGTAGATGAATTGAAGGAAAAAAATGGATGAGCTTTCCCACAGGCTAACAGCAGCTGAGGATAAAATTGGTACACTAGAAGATGAGATGAATAACACATCCATACAGTAGAAGAGATTGGAAAAAAAAAGCCATAAAGCAAAGGATCAAACAATTAAAAAATTATTCAAAGAATGTGAACAGATAAAAATAGAAATCTATGATAAGCTCAACAGAAACAAGTTAAGAATCATTGGAGTCCCAGAGACCCAGGAAGAAAAACTCCAGGAATAATCAACGGTCAAGAACATCATTAAAGAGAAACTACCAGAGCTAAAGACTACATGGGATCAAATCCTGCATGCCCAGAGTACCAACTAAGAGACCCCAGAAAAAACACCCCAAGACACATCCTAGTCACATGGATGAATCCCACATATAGAAACAGAATTCTGAAAGCAGCAAGATAGAAAAGAAAGATTACATTCAAGGATACATACTTGAGATTTACCACAGACGTGTCACCAGAAATACTCAAGGCCAGAAGGCAGTAGTGGGATATAGTGACAAAACTCAATGAAATAAATGCTACACCTAGAATACTGCACCCAGCAAAACTCACTTTCAGGTTTGAAGGAACAATACATGGTTTCAAAGACAAACAACAGCTCAGAAACTTTACAGACTCAAAACCAGTCTTAAAAGAAAAACTGAAAGACCTACTTTAAGACAAGACTGACCAACAGACACACCAAACTTTGATATAAAGATAACACTAAAACCCAGGACAATTCTTTCTCTCAATGTCAATGGACTAAATGCACCAGTTAAGAGACACAGAGTGGCTATATTGATCAAAAAATTCAATCCAACCTTCTCCTGTCTACAAGAAATGCACCTGAATAGTCAGAACAAACATAGACTCAAAATAAAAGGCTAGAAAAATATAAAACTCTGCTACAAGAAATAAAAGAGAACTCACGGAAATGGAAACACATACCCTGCTCATGGATTGGCAGGATTCACATAATTAAATGGCAATATTCTCCAAAGCATTGCACAGATTTAATGAGATCCCTCTAAAGATACCCATGACATTCTTCAAAGAAGCGGATCAGGCACTTTTGAAATTCATTTGGAACAATAAACACCCTAGAATAGTAAAGCAATCATTGGGAAAAAGAATATGGGAGGAATTACTTTACCAAACTTTAAACTGTACTACAAAGCGATAGTTATCAAAACAGCATGGTATTAGAATAAGGACAGGACCTCAAATCAGTGAAATAGGCTGGAATACTCAGAGAATGTTACCCAGACATACAATCACCTAATTTTTTGATAAAGGAGGAAGAAATCCTAAATGAAGCAAAGAAAGCCTCTTCAACAAGTGGTGTTGGCACAACTGGCTAGCCACTTGCAAAAAATTGAACTTGGACCCCCAGTTAACATCATGTACGAAGGTAAAATCCAAATGGATGAAAGACCTCAATATCAGACCCAAACCATAAGATATATAGAACAATATGTAGGCAAACACTCCAGGACATTGAGACTACAGGCATCTTCAAGGAGGAAACTGCACTCTCCAAGCAAGTGAAAGCAGAGATTAACAGATGGGAATATATTAAGTTGAGAAGCTTCTGCACCTCAAAGGAAATAGTGTCCAGGATACAAGAGCCACCCACTGAGTGGGAGAAACTATTCACCCAATACCCATCAGATAAGGGGCTAATCTCCAAAATATACAAGGCACTGACAGAACTTTACAAGAAAAAAACATCTAATCTCATCAAAAAATGGAGAGAAGAAATGGACAGACATTTTGACAAAGAAGAAATACAAATGGCCAAAAGACACATGAAAAAATGCTCCATATCACTAATCATCAGGGAGATGCAAATAAAAACAACTGTGAGGTACCACCTCACACCCCAGAGATTGGCACACATCACAAAGAATGGGAACAAGCAGTGTTGGTGGGGATGTGGAGAGAAAGGAACTCTTATCCATTGCTGGTGGGAATGCCGTCTAGTTCAACCTTTATATAAAGCAATATGGAGATTCTTCCAAAAACTGGAAATCGAGCTCCCATATGATCCAGCTATACCACTCCTAGGAATATACCCAAGGAACACAAAAATACAATACAAAAATCCCTTCCTTACACCTATTTTCATTGCGACACTATTTACCATAGCAAGACTCTGGAAACAACCAAAATACCCTTTCAACAGATGAATGGCTAAAGAAACTGTGGTACATATACACAATGGAATATTATGCAGCTTTCAGGAGAGATAAAGTCATGAAATTTTCTTATACATGGATGTACATGAATCTATTATGCTGAGTGAAATAAGTCAGAGAGAGAGAAAGAGACAGAATGGTCTCACTCATCTATGGGTTTTAAGAAAAATTAAAGACATTCTTGCAATAATAATTTTCAGACACAAAAGAGAGGAGGGCTGGAAGTTAGAGCTCACCTCATGAAGCTCACCATAAACAGGGATGGGTTTATTTAGAGAAATAACTACATTGTGAACTATCCTAACAATGAGAATGTATGAGGGAAATAAAAAGCCTGTCTAGATTACAGGTGGGTGTAGGGTGGGAAGGAGGGGGATTTGGGACATTGGTGATGAGAATGTTGCAATGGTGATGGGTGATGTTCTTTACATGACTGAAACCTAAACGCAATCATGTATGTAATCAAGGTGTTTAAATAAAATATATATTAAAAATAAATAAAAATATTTGAAAGGATGATATATAAATAGGAATTATAAATACAGAATATAGCCAAGGGAGAAGATCAGATAAAAGGGATCGAGTTTTTGTACTACCTCAGAACTGGAAAAGGTATATATATATAACTTAATTTACATATAAATATATTTATATAAAATGATATATAATATATAATGTTATATAACCTTAACTATATGCATAATAATGTATTATCTAAACAACAACTAAAATAATCAGACAAACATACACAAAATAACCCTATCAATGGAATTCTAAATTGCTCTAGTAACCCAAAAAAGAAGAGGAAAATAAATCAAAGAAATAAAAACAGAACAAAATAAAATAAAAAAGAAAATGACAATACAACATTAATTAAGCATGTTGTTTGTAAAGATGTCTAGATATACTAAGGAAAAGACAGAGAAGTTGTCAAATTAAAGGACAAAAACCAACTACAACAGTGCTTTATCAGTCACTCATTTATTAACATTTCTTTCTAGCATGTACTTATTAAAACGCTATGAATAAATTAATATTCTTATCATAAAGCAGTGTACAGCCTAGTCAGTCTTCAAAGTACAGCATGCTATTTACCATAGTTGGTCTCCTAAGTATAGGACTCTATTTACCATAACTCATCTTTGAAGTCTAGAATGTGGTTTACCATAATTTATATGTTTAATTGTCTGATTTCTTCCTGTTGCACATATCCATTGATTAGTACATAGTTTCCATCTTTGTCCCTTACCACTTTTCTGAGTATGAATTTGGTGTCATCAGATATTAATATGGCCACCCCAGCTTTTTTGAAGGTGTTGTTTGCTTGGATGATTTTCCTCCAGCCTTTGATTTTGAGTCTATGTTTGTTCTGACTATTCAGATATGTTTCTTGTAGGCAGAAGAAGGTTGGATTCATCTTTTTGACCCATTTTGCCACTCTGTGTCTTTTAATTGGTGAATTTAGTCCATTGACATTGAGGGAGATGATTGTCATAGGATTTAATGTCATCTTTATAGATAAGTTTTCTGTGTTTGTTGGTCTCTCTTGTCTTAGAGTAGACCTGTCAGTTTTTCATTTAAGGCTGGTTTATCATCTGTGAACTTTTTGAGCTGTTGTTTATCCATGAAGCTATGTATTCTTCCTTCAAACCTGAACGTGAGTCAGGCTGGGTGCAGTATTCTCAGTGAGGTATTCATTTCATTTAGTCTTGTCACAATATCCCACCACTGTCTTCTGGCCTTGAGATTTTCTTGTGACATGTCTGCTGTAAGTCTTAGGGATGCTCCTTTGAATGTAATTTCCCTTTTTGATCTTGCTGCTTTTAGTATTCTATCTCTATCTATGGGATTTGTCATTGTAACGAGGATATGTCTTGGGGTGTTTTTCTTTGGGTCTCTTTTAGCTGGTACTCTTTGGGCATGCAGGATTTGATTGCATGTAGTCTTTAACTCTGGGAGTATCTCTTTGATGATGTCTTTGACAGTTGAAACCTTCCTGGGTTTCTGGGACTCCAATGATTCTTATGTTGTTTATGTTGAGTCTATCAAATACTTCTATTTTCATCTGTTCACATGCCCAGAGTACTTTTTCCATTGCCTGTTCGTTTGTCTTAAGGTTATTTTCCAATTTCTTCTGTTGTGTTGAGTTTTTCTGCATCACATCTTCCAGTACTCTGATTCTCTCCTCAGCTGCTGATACCCTGTTGGCGAGGCTATCCATTGAGGTTTTCAGTTGAGCAACCGTGTTTTTCAGATCTGTTATTTCAGTTTGGAGTTTTCTGATTTCTGTCTTTGTGTTCTCTTCAGACCGATCTATGCTTTTTTTGAGTTCTACGAACATATTCCATATTTTTATTCTAAACTCCTTATCTGAAAGGTTAATCAGGTGGTTGGAATTTATTTATTAGGTCATCCGAGCTTTCCTCTTCATTCTCTGTGGATGGTGTTTGCCTGTGAGGTTTCCCCATTGTCACGCTTGTAGTGTGGTTTTTCCTGTGTGTTGTGGTGGGGTTCATTGGTTAGAAAGAGTGCGCGGCTGTGAAGTGAAGCGAAGCGGTCACGCTCTTTTGCAACCTCTAGTTGACAGTCCTCAGAGTGAACAAAGGCACAGCAGGGCAGAACCTCCACAGGCCAGAAACTTCAGCTTATTGGACAGCGACCCCCGCAGCAGCCAGAATGTACTCACTTAGCTGCTTCAAAATGCAGTTTTTTTGGGGTGCGCACCCTAGGCCTCTAAGGAAACCTTCGGGGATTCAGAAGCACAGGCACAGGCCAGTTTACCAGAATTTAGTGAATGGGAATGATTTGGGACTGGTGGCTGTCAATTTGATGCTTGGTCTATCAGGGGTCTCAAACTCATGGCCCTCAGGCTGCAAAAGGCCCTCCATACAACATTTTGTGGCCCTGCCCTAGAGGAATCTTTTTTTGTTTTGCTTTGTTTTAGTTGTTTAGGTCACACTCCCCAATGTTCCAGGCTTACTACTGACTTTGCACTCAAGGATCACCCCGACTTTGCCTCCTGCGGCCCCCAGGTAAATTGAGTTTGAGACCCCTGGATAGAAGAAGGGATTAGTTAACTTTTCCTGTGCAGTAAATAAGATTTTTCCACCAAACAACCACTGTCATAACTACTTATCTCAGCCTTCAATGATAATATGTATATGACTGTGCTGAATAGTATATCATAAATAAATCTTGAATTTTAAAACTATGTAGCCTTTGGTCTCTGTATCAATCTCTGCTAACCCCTGATTCAGAGTAAATGATAAATGACATTTTACTATGTACATGGTTCCAGCACAGTCATATTTTGAAAATCAGTTTTGTCTGGGTATCACATACAAAAAACCTGTCAGCCATTTAAAGCTCATATGGCATTCTCATTTTTATTGGGATACTGCAATATAATGTATATTGTTTGGTTTTCTGAAAGGTTCCTTCTCATCTTATCTTTCTCCTTGCAGTTTTCCAAACCAAAATTGTAACCCTGACCCTTTGTCTTTATTTCTCTTATCACACAAATAAAATTAATCAGAAAAGCACCAATTATTCTCTATTTAGAAATCTTTTAAATCCCTATTTTCATTTTGGTATTTATAATTTTTACCCAAAGATCTCAATTGTTCCTATTCATTCCAGAACATCTCTTATTGGGCTCATCATATAATCTTGGCATCAGCCTCTACTTCAGTGTCCAGCAATTTCCAGGCTTTCTTTCTAGGAAATAGTGATGATGATTTAATTTAATCTCTAGGGATCAGTTTAGGGATATTGTGTTTAGAAGGTACTTCTGGAACTCACTTTCATAATTAACTGTTCATTTAGTCTTTGCTTTTCATTAACTCTCAGATCAGTATGAGGTTTTAGCTGATCTGATCAGTTCACATTTAATGCCTTGGCAATTATTCATGTGAGCTGCTCACACTGCTATTTTCACTATAATTGAATGAAGTCAAATTAATTGATTCTGAATGTGATGTTGCAACAGGGTCAAAATGCTGTATTTCTATGACCTACTGTCAATCATCCTCAATGCCAGAATTGATTTCATGGTAGCCTGGTACTGGTTTTGGAGGTCTCAATTAAGTAGTACATTAAGTGAATATATTGAGAAATTTTGTGCAATGTAAATTTGAATGAAAATTTGTGTTTTGTTACAGAGAAAAAATTTGAATTTTACACACCATTTGACTTAATTAGGAATGATGAATTGTATCACCATGTATTTAAATTAATAGCAGCAGTTGAAATTTTAATTCTGAATGCAATCCAAACTCCTAATCATTTGCCTACTATTCTCTTCTTAACTGATTTGTCTACTGAGGTCTTTTGCCCAGAAGATCCCATGCTAGATTTTTGGCTAATCAATGTTCTTTAGTTGATGTATTATTCCATATTCATAGTTGTCTGTCTTCAATATCCGTCCCATTGGTAATGATCAGCAGCTTTTACATTTTTACTCTTTCATTCTTTCTTTCCTCCTTCCTTCCTTCCTTCCTTCCTTCCTTCCTTCCTTCCTTCCTTCCTTCCTTCCTTCCTTCCTTCCTTCTTTCTTTCTTTCTTTCTTTCTTTCTTTCTTTTTTTTTTTTTTCTTTCTTTCTTTCTTTCTTCTTTCTTTCTTTCTTTCTTTCTTTCTTCTCTTTCTTTCTTTCTTTCTTTTCTTTCTTTTCTTTCTTTCTTTTTCTTTCTTTCTTCTTTCTTTCTTTCTCTTTCTTTCTTTCTTTCTTTCTTTCTTCTCTTTCTTTCTTTTCTTTCTTTTCTTTCTTTCTTTCTTTCTTTCTTTCTTTCTTCTTTCTTTCTTTCTTTCTTTCTTTCTTTCTTCTTTCTTCCTTTCTTTCCTTTCCTTCCTTCCTTTCCTTCCTTCCTTCCTTCCTTTTTCCTTCTTCCTTCCTTCCTTCCTTCCTTCCTTCCTTCCTTCTTTCTCTTTCTTTCTTCTTTCTTTCTTTCTTTCTTTCTTTCTTTCTTCTTTCTTTCTTTCTTTCTTTCTTCTTTTCTTTCTTTCTTTCTTTCTTTCTTTCTTTCCCTTCCTTCCTTCTTCTTTCTTTCTTTCTTTCTTTTTCTTTCTTTCTTTCTTTCTTTCTTTCTTTCTTTCTTTCTTTCTTTCTTTCTTTCTTTCTTCTTTCTTTCTTTCTTCTTTCTTTCTTTCTTTTCTTTCTTTCTTTCTTTCTTTTTCTTCCTTCCTTCCTTCCTTCCTTCCTTCTCCTTCCTTCCTTCCTTCCTTCCTTCCTTCCTTCCTTCCTTCTTTCTTTCTTTCTTCTCTTCTTTCTTTCTTTCTTTCTTTCTTTCTTTCTTTCTTTCTTTCTTTCTTTCTTTTCTTTCTTTCTCTTTCTTTCATCTTTCTTCTTTTTTCTTTATTTCTCTTCCTTCCTTCCTTCCTTTTTTTATTTATTTCCTTCTTAGGGATTACACCTGTCTTTTCTCAGGCACCACTCCTAACAAGGCTTGAGCCTTATATAATATCATGTCAAACCCAGGTCAGCTGTGTGCAAGGCAAACATCTTGTCTACTGTACTTAAATTTTTTCTATATGTAAAAAAAGCTAATCATTTTTTTAGACACTCATATGATGTAGCACTTACACCATTATTAGTCTACTCTATGCCTGTCTGATAGCCTCACAATAAAGTCATCAATAAATATTTGTTTGTAACTTTCACATGTACCAAACTTGTAGAAACTTAGACAATTGATTAATTTTTGGATGAGTAATTTCACAAGTTCCAAAAGTTGATAAAATTTTTATAACAAAAGTATAACTGATTATTTGAGTTCTGTATCATTAAAATCATTTAAATTTTGTAAGGTAGGATTTTAATATTTAATTTTTGTTTTTGTTTTTGGGCCACACCTAGTGACACTCAGGGATTACTCCTGGCTATGCTCTCAGAAATCACTCCTGGCTTGGGGGACTATATGGGATGCTGGGAAATTGAATCGCGGTCCATCCTAGGTTAGTTCGTGAAAGGCAAATAAATGTCTTACTGCTTGTGCCACTACTCTGGCTCCAATATTTAATATTTTTATGTGCACTGAATGCTAACCTACTTTACCATTTAAGCATTCATACGTGACATAACTGTTATTAAATCAAAAGAGGCCTTCCATTTTGATTAAATTCACAGCAGTCAATTCTAGTGTGGTAAAATCAGAAAGAAATAGAAAACACAAGGTCACTGAATTTGAATAGAGATTTTTTTTGTTGAGATCTAGTTCTAGCTATGTATTCAAATGCATATACATTATTCTGACATCACTCTCTTCATTACATTATTTTATTAACTTTTTGATAAATTCTCCTCTGCTTTTTACTTTTTCTAAAATCTCAAGTATTTTCAAAGCTAGACAGTAATTCTACTTGTTTAGGCTTGATCCTCCAGTAACACATTATATAACCCTCTAACACAATATATTATATACACACGTATACTAAATATAATTCTTTTCATAATACCTTTTGAGGCATAATTAAGTGTTACTATCTCCTTACTCAAATTGACACTTTCAATTGCTTAATTAAAATATAAATATATTCTGGCTTCTGGTTCTTTGCTTTTGAATTTTCTCCCTAAAGTTCTACCTGTCTCAATCCTTAAAATATGTCCACATCTGAGGAAGATTTTAATTTCATGCCCTAGTATCTTAATTGCTAAGTATCATTAACTAATGAATGACAAGATAAAAATAAACTTTTCAGGTCTGATATCAAGCTCTTTAATACATTTTGATTTGACCTTTGTGCATGGTGTTGAAGAGAGGTCTTAGTTCACATTTTTACATGTAATTGATCAGTTTTCCCAACACCACTTGATGAAGTATCTTTCCTTGACCCATCTTGCATTTGTTGCCCCTTTATCAAAAATTGGTTGGTTATATACCAGGGGGTCAGTCTCAGAATACTCAAGTCTATCCCATTGATATGAGGGTATGTCTCTATTCTAATATCTAATATTTTAATGACTTTTGCTTTATAGTACAATTTAAAGTTGGGGAAAGTGATGCCTTCCATCTTCTTTTCCCGAAGGATTGTTTTAGGTATTCATGTACATTTATGGTTCCAAATGAATTTCAGGAGTGTTTACTTTGAAAAAAAAGTCATGGATATTCTTAGAGAGATTGCATTAAATTTGTATAATGCTTTGAGAAGTACTTCATTTTAATTATGTTAATCCTCCCAATCAATGATTAGGATAAATGTTCCATTTCCTCATGTATTCTTTTTTCTCTTGAAGCAGTGTTTTATAACTTTTTTTGTATAGGTCTTTTATCTCCAAGATGCTTGATTTTCTGAATTACAATTACGAATGGAATTGTTTTTGTAATGTGTCTTTCTTCTCTTTCAGTATTTGTATAAAGATGCCAGGGATTTTTTGAGTGTTAATTTTGTAGCCTGCCACTTTACAAATCAATTGTTTCTAGAAGTTTTTTGGTAGATCCTTTAGGATTTTTTAAGTATAGTATCATATCATCTGCAAACAGTGAAAGCTTGACTTCTTCCTTCCTATCTGGATTCACTTGTTGTCCTTTTCATGCCTTATTGTTATGGCAAATACTTCTGGTACTATATGTCAGCGAAGTGGTGGGAGGAGGCAACCATTTCTTGTGCTAGATCTTAGAGGAAAGTCTTTTACTTTTTCCTCATTGACTATAATATTTGCATATGTTTGTGGTAAATGGCATTGACTATATTGAAATAAGTTTCTTCAATTCCCATCTTGTTAAGAGTGTTTATTATGAATGAGTGTTAGACCTTGCCAAATGCTTTCTCTGCATTTATTAATACATGGATTTTATTTTTACTTTCATTGGTATGATATATTATGTTAAATGACTTGCACATCCTTGCCTCTCTGAGGTGAACCCTACTTGTTTATGGTGTATAGCCTTATTGATGAGACTTTGGATCCTATTTGCTGGGATTTTTTGAGGATCTTTGCATCTGTATTCATCCAGGATATTGGTCTGTAATTACCTTTTTTGTAACATCTCTGTCTGCTTTTGGTATTAGAGTGATAGTAGCTTTGTAAAAACTGGGAATGTTTCAGTTTCTTTAATTTCCTGGAAGATCCTGAAAAGGATTGGTAGTAGTCCCTCTTGAAAGTTTTGAAGGAATTTTCTAGTGAATCCATCTGGCCTGGCTTTTGTTTTTTGGGAAGAATTTTTATTACTATTTAATTTTAATTAATTAAAATTAATTTAATTTTCTTTTTTTTTTTTTTTTTTGAGGCCAGGCAGGTTGGTTGAGACAGAAGCAACGCAGTTAAGAGGGAGTGGAAAATGTGGAATGGTTACTGTGAGTTTATGGTTTATTTGGGAGATCTTCAAAATGTCCTAAAGTTAGATTGCGATAATAAAGAGATGTACAGTTCTTTATGAAAATACTAAAACCTGCTGAACTTGTATATTAATGGATAATGAATGTTATGGTTTATTACATATATCTGTAAAAATGTTCAAATTCTTTTTTTTTTTAACACCACCCATCACCAGTGCAACATTCCCATCACCAATGTCCCAAGTCTCCCTCCTCCCCACCCGACCCCCGTCTGTACTCTAAACAGGTTCTCAATTTCCCTCATACATTCTCATTATTAGGAGAGTTCAAAATGTAGTTATTTATCCAACTAAACTCATCACTCTTTGTGATGAGCTTCCTGAGGTGAGCTGGAACTTCCAGCTCTTTTCTCTTTTGTCTCTGAAAGTTATTATTGCAAGAATGTCTTTCATTTTTCTTAAAACCCATAAATGTGTGAGACCATTCTGCGTTTTTCTCTCTCTCTCTGACTTATTTCACTCAGCATAATAGATTCCGTGTACATCCATGTATAGGAAAATTTCATGACTTCATCTCTCCTGACAGCTGCATAATATTCCATTGTGTATATGTACCACAGTTTCTTTAGCCATTCGTCTGTTGAAGGGCATCTTGGTTGTTTCCAGAGTCTTGCTATGGTAAATAGTGCTGCAATGAATATAGGTGTAAGGAAGGGGTTTTTGTATTGTATTTTTGTGTTCCTAGGGTATATTCCTAGGAGTGGTATAGCTGGATCATATGGGAGCTCGATTTCCAGTTTTTGGAGAAATCTCCATATCGCTTTCCATAAAGGTTGAACTAGACGGCATTCCCACCAGCAGTGGATAAGAGTTCCTTTCTCTCCACATCCCCGCCAACACTGTTTATTCTCATTCTTTGTGATGTGTGCCATTCTCTGTGGTGTGAGGTGGTATCTCATCGTTGTTTTGATTTGCATCTCCCTGATGATTAGTGATGTGGAGCACTTTTTCATGTGTCTTTTGGCCATCTGTATTTCTTCTTTGTCAAAGTGTCTGTTCATTTCTTCTCCCCATTTTTTGATGGGATTAGATGTTTTTTCCTTGTAAATTTCTGTCAGTGCCTTGTATATTTTGGAGATTAGCCCCTTATCTGATGGATATTGGGTGAATAGTTTCTCCCACTCAGTGGGTGGCTCTTGTATCTTGGGCACTATTTCCTTTGAGGTGCAGAAGCTTCTCAGCTTAATATATTCCCATCTGTTAATTTCTGCTTTCACTTGCTTGGAGAGTGCAGTTTCTTCCTTGAAGATGCCTTTAGCCTCAATGTCCTGGAGTGTTTTACCTACGTATTGTTCTATATATCTTATGGTTTTGGGGCTGATATCGAGGTCTTTAATCCATTTGGATTTTACCTTCGTACATGATGTTAGCTGGGGGTCTAAGTTCAATTTTTTGCAAGTGGCTACCCAGTTTTGCCAACACCACTTGTTGAAGAGGCTTTCTTTGTTCCATTTAGGATTTTTTGCTCCTTTATCAAAAATTAGATGATTGTATGTCTGGGGAACATTCTCTGAGTATTCAAGCTTATTCCACTGATCTGAGGGCCTGTCTTTATTCCAATACCATGCTGTTTTGATAACTATTGCTTTGTAGTAAAGTTTAAAGTTGGGGAAAGTAATTCCTCCCATATTCTTTTTCCCAATGATTGCTTTAGCTATTCGAGGGTGTTTATTGTTCCAAATAAATTTCAAAAGTACCTGGTCCACTTCTTTGAAGAATGTCATGGGTATCTTTAGGGGGATCGCATTAAATCTGTACAGTGCTTTGGGGAGTATTGCCATTTTAATGATGTTAATCCTGCCAATCCATGAGCAGGGTATATGCTTCCATTTCCGCGTGTCCTCTCTTATTTCTTGGAGCAGAGTTTTATAGTTTTCCTTGTATAGGTCCTTCACATTTTTAGTCAAGTTGATTCCAAGATATTTGAGTTTGTGTGACACTATAGTGAATGGAGTTGTTTTCTTAATGTCCATTTCTTCCTTATTAGTATTGGTGTATAGAAAGGCCATTGATTTTTGTGTGTTAATTTTGTAGCCTGCCACCTTGCTATATGAGTCTATTGTTTCTAGAAGCTTTTTGATAGAGTCTTTGGGGTTTTCTAAGTAGAGTATCATGTCATCTGCAAACAGTGAGAGCTTGACTTCTTCCTTTCCTATCTGGATTCCCTTGATATCCTTTTCTTGCCTAATCGCTATAGCAAGTACTTCCAGTGCTATGTTGAATAGGAGTGGTGAGAGTGGACAGCCTTGTCTTGTGCCAGAATTTAGAGGGAAGGCTTTCAGTTTTTCTCCATTGAGGACAATATTTGCCTCTGGTTTGTAGTAGATGGCCTTAACTATATTGAGAAAGGTTCCTTCTATTCCCATCTTGCTGAGAGTTTTGATCAAGAATGGGTGTTGGACCTTGTCAAATGCTTTCTCTGCGTCGATTGATATGATCATGTGATTTTTATTTTTCTTGCTATTGATGTTGTGTATTATGTTGATAGATTTACGGATGTTAAACCAGCCATGCATTCCTGGAATGAAACCTACTTGATCGTAGTGGATGATCTTCTTAATGCGGAATTGAATCCTATTTGCCAGGATTTTGTTGAAGATCTTTGCATCTGCATTCATCAGCGATATTGGTCTGTAATTTTCTTTTTTCGTAGCATCTCTGTCTGGTTTAGGTATCAAGGTAATGTTGGCTTCATAAAAGCTATTTGGAAGTTTTCCTGTTTTTTCAATTTCATGAAAGAGTCTTGCCAGGATTGGTAGTAGTTCCTCTTGAAAGGTTTGAAAAAATTCATTAGTAAATCCATCTGGGCCTGGGCTTTTGTTTTTGGGCAGACATTTGATTACTTTCTTAATTTCCTCAATAGTAATGGGTGTGTTTAGATATGCTACATCCTCTTCATTCAATCGTGGAAGATTATAAGATTCCAAAAATTTATCCATTTCTTCCAGGTTTTCATTTTTAGTGGCATAGAGTTTCTCAAAGTAGTTTCTGATTATCCTTTGAATCTCTACCATATCAGTAGTGATCTCTCTTTTTTCATTCCTAATACGAGTTATCAAATTTCTCTCTCTTTCTTTGTTAGTTTTGCCAGTGGTCTATCAATCTTGTTTATTTTTTCAAAGAACCAACTTCTGCTTTCGTTGATCTTTTGGATGGTTTTTCTGGTTTCCACTTGATTGATTTCTGCTCTCAGCTTTGTTATTTCCTTCTGCCTCCCTATTTTTGGATCCTTTTGTTGAGCACTTTCTAATTCTATGAGCTGCATCATTAAGCTATTCAGGTATGTCCCTTCTTCTTTCCTGATGTGTGCTTGCAAAGCTATAAATTTTCCTCTCAGTACTGCTTTTGCTGTGTCCCATAGGTTCTGATAATTTGTGTCTCCATTGTCATTTGTTTTCAGGAAGGTTTTGATTTCCTCTTTGATTTCATCTCGGACCCACTGATTATTCAGTATGAGGCTATTTAACTTCCAGGTGTTAAATTTTTTCTTCTGTTTCCCTTTGTAGTTTATATATAATTTCAGGGCTTTGTGGTCAGCAAAGGCAGCCTGCAAAATTTCTATCCTCTTGATATTATGGAGATATGTTTTGTGTGCTAACATATAGTCTATCCTAGAGAATGTCCCATGTACATTAGAGAAAAATGTGTATCCAGGCTTCTGGGGGTGGAGTGTCCTGTATATATCTACTAAGCCTCTTACTTCCATTTCTCTCCTCAGGTCTAGTATATTCTTGTTGGGTTTCAGTCTGGTTGACCTGTCTAGTGTTGACAATGCCGTGTTGAGGTCTCCCACAATTATTGTGTTGTTATTGATATTATTTTTCAGATTTGTCAACAGTTGTATTAAATATTTTGCTGGCCCCTCATTCGGTGCATATATGTTTAGGAGGGTGATTTCTTCCTGCTGTACATATCCCTTGATTAATACAAAATGTCCATCTTTGTCCCTTACAACTTTCCTAAGTATAAAGTTTTCATCATCTGATATTAATATGGCCACTCCTGCTTTTTTTTGGGTGTTGTTTGCTTGGATGATTTTCCTCCAGCCTTTTATTTTGAGTCTATGTTTGTTCTGACTATTCAGGTGCGTTTCTTGTAGGCAGCAGAAGGTTGGATTGAGTTTTTTGATCCATTTAGCCACTCTGTGTCTCTTAACTGGTGCATTTAGTCTATTGACATTGAGAGAAAGAATTGTCCTGGGAGTTAGTGCCATCTTTATATTAAAGTTTGGTGTGTCTGTTGGTAAGCCTTGTCTTAAAGTATACCGTTCAGTTTTTCTTTAAAGAATGGTTTTGAGTCTGTGAAGTTTTTGAGCTGTTGTTTGTCTGTGAAACTATGTATTGTTCCTTCAAACCTGAAAGTGAGTTTTGCTGGGTGCAGTATTCTAGGCGAAGCATTTATTTCATTGAGTTTTGTCACTATGTCCCACCACTGCCTTCTGGCCTTGAGTGTTTTTGGTGACTGGTCTGCAGTAAATCTCAAGGATGTTCCCTTAAATGTAATTTCTCTTTTCGATCTTGCTGCTTTCAGAATTCTGTCTCTATCTATGGGATTCGTCATTGTGACTAGGATGTGTCTTGGGGTGTTTTTTCTGGGGTCTCTTTTAGTTGGCACTCTTCGGGCATGCAGGATTTGATCACATGTATTCATTATCTCTGGTAGTTTCTCTTTAATGATGTTCTTGACTGTTGATTCTTCCCGAAGATTTTCTTCCTGAGTCTCTGGGACTCCAATGATTCTTAAGTTGTTTCTGTTGAGCTTATCATAGACTTCTATTTTCATCTGTTCCCATTCTTTGAGTAATTTTTCCATTGTTTGATCATTTGCTTTGAGGCTTTTTTCCAATTTCTTCTGCTGTATGTAATTGTTATGTATCTCATCTTCCAGTGTACTGATTCTATCCTCAGCTGCTGTTAACCTGTGGGAAATCTCAAACATGTTTTTCTTCAATTCATCTACTGAGTTTCTCAGACCTGTTATTTGATCTGAAATTTCCGTTTGGATTTTTCTCATTTCTATCTTCATATTCTCCTGATTCTTTTTAGTTTTCTCTTCTATACTTTGTTTGAGTTCTTTGAACATGTTCCATATTGCAACTCTAAACTCCTTATCTGAGAGACTGACTAGGTGGTTGATCATGTTCAAGTCATCAGAGTTGCCATCTTCATTCTCTATGTCTGGCACTGGCCCGTGTTGTTTCCCCATTGTCACACTAGTACTGCGTGTTTTTCTACGTGTTTTGATTGTATTCATTCGCTAAATGCTGTGCACCGTCGCGAAGGGGAGCGGAGCAACCGTGCTCCTCTGGCTTCTCCCTTTCTGGGCGTGTGGACTCACCTCCACGGAAGGCTCACAGGAAGGCAGGCTGGCAGATGGGCTGCACCCAGGATGAAATCAGGCCAAAAATGCAGGACAGCAGAGTAGAGAGGCAGAAGGGTGCTGGCATCTAAGATCCAGCGAAGTTCAGTGGCTCCTCCCTTTCTGGGCGTGTCGACTCACCTCCATGGAAGGCTCACGGGAAGGCAGACTCCCCAGAAAGTTCACAGGAAGGCAGGCTGGCTGATGAGCCGCACCAAGGGTGAAATCAGGCCGAAAATGCAGGACAGCAGAGTAGAGAGGCAGAAGGGTGCTGGCATCTGAGATCCAGCAGAGTTCGGTAATTTAATTTTCTTAAAAGTGAGGGGTCTGGGGCTGGAGAGAAGAATTTTTATTACTATTTAATTTTAATTAATAAATTAAAATTAATTTAATTTTCTTAATAGTGAGGGGTCTGGGGCTGGAGAGAAGAATTTTTATTACTATTTAATTTTAATTAATTAATTTTAATTAATAAATTAAAATTAATTTAATTTTCTTAATAGTGAGGGGTCTGGGGCTGGAGAGATAGCATGGAGATAAGGCATTTGCCTTTCATGCAGAAGAACAATGGTTCAAATCCTGGCATCCCAAGTGGTCCCCTGAGCCTGCCAGGAGTGATTTCTGAGCATAGAGTCAGGAATAATCTCTGAGTGCTGCTGGGTATGACCCCAAAACCAAAAAATATATATAAAGTGATGGGTCTGTTCAGGTATGCTATATAATCTTGGTTCAAACTTGGAAGGTAGTAGGAGTCCGAGAATTTACCCATTTCTTTGATGTTCTTTTGTTTTGTGGCATAGTTTCTTAATAAAATTTGATTACCATTTGAATTTTTGTCATGTCTGTATTAATCCCTCCTCTTCATTTCTAATTTGGATTATTTTCTCTTATAAATCTTGATATTAATTTTTGAATTTTGTTTATTTTTTCAAAGATTTGACTTTGCCCTCATTGTTTTCTCAGATTTTTTTTTAAATTTTTGCTGTGAGCTTTATTATTTCCTTTCATCTGCCAATGGATTAAAGATCTTGATATCAGACCTGAAACCATAAAGTACATAAGAGGAAAACATAGGCAAAACACTCCATGACTTTGAGACTAAAGGCATCTTCCAGTAGTAAACACCACTTTCCAAGAAAGTGGAAGCAACAGAGATTGGCATACATCACAAAGAATGAGAACAATCAGTGCTGCCGGGGATGTGGAGAGAAAGGAACTCTTATCCACTGCCGGTGGGAATGCCGTCTAGTCCAACCTCTATGGAAAGTGATATGGAGATTGCTCCAAAATCTGGAAATTGAGCTTCCATTTGACCCAGCTATCCCACTCCTAGGGATATACCCTAAGAACACAAGAATACAATACAAAAATCCCTTCCTCACACCTATATTTATTGCAGCACTATTCACAATAGCCAGGCTCTGGAAACAACCAAGATGCCCTTCAACAGACGAATGGCTAAAGAAACTGTGGTACATATACACAATGGAATATTATGCAGCTGTCAGAAGAGATGAAGTCATGAACTTTTCCTATACATGGATGTACATGAAATTTATCAGGCTAAGTGAAATAAGTCAGAGGGAGAGAGAGAGGAGCAGAATAGTCTCACTCATCTATAGGTTTTAAGAAATATAAAAGTCATTTTTGCAACAATCCTCAGAGACAATGAGAGGAGGGCTGGAACTTCCAGCTCACTTCATGAAGCTCACCACAAAGAGTGGTGAGTGCAGTTATAGAAATAACTGCACAGAGAACTACCATAATCATGTGAATGAATGAGGGAACTGGAAAGCCTGTCTGGAGTACAGGTGGGGGTGGGGTGGGATGGAGGGAGATTTGGGACATTGATGGTGGGAATGTTGCACTGGTGAAGGAGGTGTTCTTTACATGACTGAAACCTAATCACAATCATATATGCAATCAAGATGTTTAAACAAAGGGAAAAAAAGAAATTTGGGGAAAATAAAAAAAGAAGTTATATTGTTAAAAAAAAAGTGGAAGCAGACATAAACAAATGGGACTACATCAAATTGAGAAGTGTTTTAACCTCAAAGGAAACAGAAACTAGGATACAAAGAAAACCCATGGATTGGAAGAAACTATTCACCCAATACCTATCTGATAAAGGGTTTATATTTACGATATATTAGGTACTGACAGAAATGAACAAGAAAAAAATCATGTAACTCGGTAGCATATCTTAGCAGCCCAATCACTATTGAGGAAATTAAAATGATGATCAAAATTCTTCCCCTCACCCCCTCACCCCCCCAAAAAAACGCCAGACCCAGATGGGTTCACTAATGAATTCCTTCAAACCTTTCAAGATGAACTTTTACCAATCATTTTCAGGCTCTTTCATAAAATTAAAGAAACAGGAGCACTTCCAAATAGTTTCTATGAAGTCAGTATCACCTTGATACCAAAACCAGACAGAGATGCTGTCAAAAAAAAAAAAAAGGAAAATTACAGACCAATATCTCTGATGAACACAGATGCAAAGATACTCAACAAAATCCTGGCAAATAGAATTCAATGCATAATTAAGAAGGTCATTCACCACATCCAAGTAGGTTTCATCCCAAGAATGCAAGGATAGTTTAACACCCATAAGTCAATCAACATAAACACTATATCAACAAAAAGAAAAATAAAAATAATTTGATCATATCAATAGATGCAGAGAAATCTTTCTATAAGGTCCAACATTCATTCTTGATAAAAACCCTCATCAAGATGAAAATGAAAGGAACTTTTCTCAAAATAGTCAAGCCATCTACCACAAACCAATGACAAATATTATCACTGGAGATAAACCAAAAGCCTTTCTCCTGAAATCTGCTATAAGACAAGGTTGCCCTCTCTTCCCACTCCTATTCAACATAGTACTGGAAGAACTTACCATAGTGATCATGCAAGAAAAAGATATCAAGAGCATCCAGATAGGTAGGGAAAAAGTCAAGCTCTCACTCTTTGCAGATGACATGATACTACATTTAGAAAACCCTAAATACTCTGCCAAAAAGCTTCTAGAAACAATAAATTTATATAGCAAAGTGGCAAGCTACAAAATTAACATGCAAAAGTCAATGGCCTTCTTATATGCCAATAATGATAGAGAAGAAATAGACACAAAAAATCTCATTCACACTAGTGTCCCACAAACTCAAATATATTGGAGTTAACTTAAGAGTTAAAGGATCTTTACAAAGAAAACTACAAAAGCCTGCTTCAAAAAATAGGAGAGGACACAGGAAATGGAGACATATACCCTGCTCATGATCAGCATGATTAACATAATTAAAATGGCAATACTCCCCAAAGCATTGTACAAAGTTAATGCAATCCCTCTAAAGATACCCATGACATTCTTCAAAGAAGTGGATCAAACGCTCCTGAAATTAATTTGGAACAATAAATACCCTCAAATAGCTAAAGCAATCCTTGGGAAAAGGAATATGGGAGGCATTACTTTACCCAATTTTAAATTATATTACAAAGCAATAGTTATCAAAACAGCATGGTATTGGAATAAAGACAGATCCTCAGATCAGTGGAATAGACTTGAGTATTCAGAGAATGTTCCCCAGGCATACAATTAACTAATCATTGATAAAGGGGCAAGAAGTTCAAAATGGAGCAAGAAAGCCTCTTCAACAAGTGGTCTTGGCACAACTGGCTAGCCACTTGCAAAAAATTGAAATTAGACCCCCAGCTAACAATATGCACAAAGGTCAAATCCAAATAGATTAAAGATCTTTGTCAGGCTTGAAACCATAAAGTATGTAGAACAACACAGAGGTAAAACACTCCATGACATGACTAAAGGCATCTTCAAGGAGAAAAAAGCACTCTACAAACAAGTGGAAACAGAAATAAACAGAAGGAAATATAATAAGCTGAGAAGTGTCTGCACCTCAAAGGAAATAGTGCCTAAGGTACAAAAGCCAACCACAGAATGGAAGAAACTATTCACCCAATACCCAGCAGACAAGAGGCTAATATAAAAAATATACAAGGTATTGACACAATATAATATAAATATATAATTTCATCAAAAAATGGGTAAAAAATGAATGGATACTTCATCAAAGAAGAAATCAAAATGGCCAAAAGGCACATGAAAAAATGCTTCACATCACAGATCATCATGGAGATTCAAATCAAAACAAATATGAGGTACCATCTCACACCACAGAGATTGATGCACATCACAAAGAATGAGAAAAAACAGTGCTGGCGGGGATGTGGAGAGAAAGGAACTCTTATTTACTGCGGGTGGAAATGCCATCTAGTCCAGCCTTTATGGAAAACAATATGGAGATTTCTCAAAAAACTGGAAGTAGAACTTCTATATGATCCAGCTATCCCACTCCTAGGGATATACTCTAGGAACACAAAATCAATACAAAAATCCCTTCTTCACACCTATATTTATTGCAGCGCTATTTATAATAGCCAGATTCTGAAAAAACCAATGCCCTTCAACAGATGAATGGCGAAAGAAACTGTGGTACATATACACAATGGAATATTATGCAGTCAGAAAAGATGAAGTCATGAAATTTTCCTATAAGTGGATGTACATGGAATCTATTATGCTGAGTAAAATAAGTCAGAGGGAGAGATATAGACACAGAATAGTCTCACTCTATGGGTTTTAAGAAAAATTAAGGATGTTATTGTAATAATGCCCAGAGACAATAGAGATGAGGGCTGGAAGGACTAGCTCACAATATGAAGCGCACCATAAAGAGTGGTGAGTGCAGTTAGAAAAATAATTACACTGACAACTCTCATAACAATAAGAGTGAGTGAGGGACGAAGAAAGCCTGTCTCAAATACACGTGGGGGTGGGGGTGGGGATGAGGGTGATTTAGGGCATTGGTGATGGGAATGTTGCACTGGTGAAGGTGGGTGTTCTTTATATGACTGAAACCAAAATGCAATCATGTTTGTAATTAAGGTATTTAAGTAAAGATATAAAAAATAAAAAAATAATGTAACCTCATCAAAAGTGGTGAGAAGGAATTAACAGACCTTTCCTCAAAAAAAATACAGATGGCCAAAAGGCACATGAAAAATGCTCCACATCACTAATCATTAGGGAGATGCAAATCAAAACAACATGAGGCACATCATTTCACACCACAGAAACTGGCACACATCAAAAAGAACAACCAGTGCTGGCATGGATATAAAGAGAAAGGAACTCTTATTCACTGCTGGTGTGAATGCCATCTAGTTCAGCCTTTCTGGAAAATAATATGGATATTTCTTAAAAAACTGGAAATTGAGCTTTCTCATGATTCAACAATACTTCTCCTAGGGATATGCCCTAGGTATCCAATACGCAATGCAAAAGTGCCCTCTACACTCCCATGTTCTTTGTAGCACTGTTTACAATAGACAAATTGGAAGCCAGAATCTGGAGGCAAGAATCTGCCAGGTGCTGACAATGGATGAGTGGCTAAAGAATTCAGTGTATCTATACAATGAAATACCATGCAGCTCTTAGGAAGAATGAAGTCATAAAATTTGCTTATACATGGATGGACATAGAGAGTATGATGCTGAGTGAAATGAGTCAGAGGGAGATGGATAAACACAGATTAAGCTCACTCATTGGTGGTATAAGGAAAATAAAAAACTGTGGGAATGATACCCAGAGACAACAGAAACGAGGATTAGGTGGACCATTACATGGTGGAAAGTTTGCCACAAAGAACAGTGTGTAGTTAGAGTAGAGAAGGGTCTAGCATGAAAGAAACATTCATGATACCCCTTCAACAGTAATAGTGCAAACTACAATATCAAAAAAAAAGAAGAAGAAAAGAGAAAAGATAGAGTGAGAGAGAGAGAATAAAGTACAATCCTCCCATAGTGGTAGGTAAGAGAGGGTAGGTGGGAGGGAAGAGGGCATCAGGGAGGGTGAGAGGGAAACTGTTGACATTGGTGGCAGGCAGGAAATGTACCCAGGAAAATGTTGTTCTACATTGTATAACTAACTCAATCATGAACAACTTTATCTGTGGAAAAGAAAACCTATTATGAACAACCTGTAACCATGTTGTTTAAATAAAAATATTAAATAAAAACAGTCACAGGACTTGAGCTTCATCTTTTAGTAGTAGTTTTGTGTAATATCTTTTAGTTAAATTGCCAATTTATCTAGCCAGTGTGTGTGTGTGTGTGTGTGTGTGTGTGTGTGTGTGTGTGTGTGAGAGAGAGAGAGAGAGAGAGAGAGAGAGAGAGAAATGATTTTTGGAATCTATATATGTTTATTGAATCCATAATAGAGGGATAAAAATTCTCACCCTTCTCATTTCAATTTGCTAATTCCACCTTACACATTCCATTGGGATTTCTGTAATATTTTCCATTGACACTACCTAAACAATAGAAATTCAAACAATCAAAAATTAACCTGGGAAACCCTTAATGGAAATATTGGATTAATAATAGATTACTGTGTAGAGCAAAGCAAAACTTGAGTCAACATTATCACATATAAAAAAAAGGTACATATAAAGCAAAGAGAATTATACTCCTTTCCAGAAGCATACACAATTTTAACAATCACATACATGACTCATAGAAAATAAGTTTTAGGGCCAGAGTGGTAGAGCAGTGGTAGGGCATTTGCCTTACCCGTGGCTGACCCAGGACGAACCTTAGTTCTATCACCAGCATCCCATATGGTCTCCTAAGCCAGGAGCGATTTCTGAGCTTATATCTAGGAGTAACCTCTGAGCACCACCGGGTGTGGCCCAAAAGCAAACAAAAAAAGGTTTTATAATTGTATTTATAAAAATTATAAAATTCACTTAATAAAATCATGTGTTTGGATCTGTAGGTAGCACAAGATAGGCTGGAGAAAGGAGCCAATTTTATTTCACTCAAGAAGTAGTGATTGGAGTTCACAGAGGGCAAAGTCAGAGCAGACTCAGGGCAAGAGCCCTCCAGGATAAACAGGAAGAGGAGTATTCACAGGAAACACAGTGAGCCCCAGATCAGGCTCCGAGAGAAAGAACACTTTTGAATCAAACATTTTAATAGGTTTTTATATGAAATAAGTCCCAAACCTTTCAAACTTATTTTTGTTATTATTAATAGTTAAATATTATAAATGATAGTTTAACTTTTGGTAATGAAAAAACAACTATTTTTTTTACAATTTATGACTCTGGAAATAATTTCAATCATAAGCTTTCCAAATTCATTATTTATATAAAATCACTTTTATCAAGTTTCTTTATTGCCTAACCAAGATATATCTTGATTCTTAAGAGACTTTGGCTTGGCTTGGGAAAGTGATGAAATAAATAATTAACATCTGTAAGAAAAACAAACAAAAACAGAAAACAAAAATTACCTAATTGTTTCAATCCCCAAAGCTCAAGTTCATGTTGTTTACTGTTACTGAAAGATAACATGATAAATAGGATCTTCTGATCTTGTTCTACTTACTCCACTGAACAAATCCAGGGTCAGTGGGGTCAAAAGACAAGTTAATTTCTTGGCTCTATCTTGACTGGGTGTTTTGACCAAATTATTTCCTTAAGAAAAAATCAGATTATATCAAACGGAATGTCCTATTATGAGGAATAGCTGTGATAATGCCCTCAAGAGCTTCAAAAGAGACAGGCCAGTAGATATATAACTGGGGTGGTACTCTAGTTTGTTTTCTTTGGGGTCCTACCCAACAACACTCAGGGCTTACTTTTCTAGCTCTACACTTAGACATGTCTTTTAGGGCTTAGGGGACCAATATATGGGTCAGGGATGCCTTAGGTCTGCCTTAAGGTAGGCAAGCTCCTTTGTATATTTCACTAGGTTTTTTTTGTTTTGTTTTGTTTTGTTTTGTTTTATTTTTGGGCCACACCCGGGAACACTCAGGACTTACTCCTGGCTATGCACTCAGAAATCGCTTTTGGCTTGGGGGGGCCATATGGAATGCTGGGGGGATTGAACCACAGTCTGTCATGGGTCAGCCGATAGGCAAATGCCCTACCAGCTTTGCATTGCTCCAGGGGGGGCCCCTGTTTCGCTACTTTTGATCCTGGGCAACAGCTAATTGAAACCAGACCTGCTCATCTCCTATGGATCATGTCTTCTTCTCACAGAAAAGACTGAATATCTAGAATATCTAGATATCTAGTAACATGCTAGAATATCTGAGGAAGAAGCTCTAAAGTGGAACCTATTGACATTGAGTGTGAGGACTTTCTATTGCTTATTTGAGGCATAAAAAATGCAATGTGGTTTGTTATTTAAACATCAGTACCTTGAATAACTTCATTATAGTGAGACACTCACGTTTTTCACTCTACAGAACCAATAGGGTGCTATGTATATGTATAAATATGGAACAAGTTAGTTTTGCAAGAATTTTCCATACATCTGGGACTATTTCAGCAGTAAGTTAAAAAAACAGGGCATTCAGTGTGAGATGTGATATGCAGAGTTGTCATGTGATGGACAAGCTGCAGCACATGAGGTTATGGCCATGAGTGGTGGATGCTGACTGAGAAGGTTGAATTGGCAAGTAGTTAGTCTCCATGTGGACCTGTGGGAAGGCGCACAAAGCAGCTGTGGAGATTGCTGGGACCAGATCAGAAGGAGGTTGTAAGCCAGGAGGTGAATCCTCACCCTGGAAGCTGAAGGAGCAAGCAGGCGGATCTCACGTGAGCCTGCTGAAATGGCTGAGGCTGGGTTTCCCCCCCATGCATGCTGGTTGCTCTTTAGAGTTTGGGAACTTTTCACATTCTTGCCCTCATCACCAACGTCAGAAAATTCAGTAGGGGAAATGGTTCTGGAAAGCAGACTGAAGAGAAGGTGATCTTCTAACAACTTTTATGCTTATCTTCTGGCTCTCTTGACGAAATTGCTCTGCTTCCTTTTGGTATTCAAACATGGCAGCAATTTGAGCCATGATTTCGGAACTAGACTGGGAAAGCAAAAGACTCCACTACTAGCTCCAGAATCAGACCCCTTGAGAGAGGCAGGGAGCATGCAAACTTGTCATTTCACATTACTGCATCATACTTCAACCAGAGGACCATTGCCTGCATTCGTGGCACAAATGTCAGAACAGAAATCCTGGACATAAAGGTTATGAAATAAGGAAAAGTAACAGTGACATCAGCAAGTTTATGATAAAAGGAAAATATAGTACTCAAAAGGCAAAAATGTTCTAAAGCCATTGATTTACTTGGAATCCAAGAAGTCGGAGTTACTCTCTCTAAATGTCATGTAGCCTGGTAGGAATCTAGACTTGTAGGAATTTCAAACACATCCAGAATAACCAACGAGAATTCAAATTAAAAGTCCAGCAAAAATGCAAAATGACAGGCATTGACAAAATTTTATATGACAGACATTGCTAAATAACCTAAGGAAATATTACTTTGGCAAAGGAATGCAGTTTATGTTTTTTCCTATGCAGCAGTCCTAAGTCATGCTTATTTACTTCACTAAGTTTGCATTAATAGGTTTAATTTTAATAACCCCAGAAAACTAACTTCTTGCGTGATTGATTCTGCTAAGAGCACAGCTGAAACCCATCTTTTTTCTTCTCTGTTGATATTTCTATCAAGCAAGAGGTCACCATGGTAATTATAGAAGAGAAAATACAAACAAGTAAATGTTTGTTATATTTTAGGTTTTATCTTTTCTGGACACTGTCCCACTAGGATGCACATAATCTTCACACCAATAAGAGTGACCTTCTTCCTGCTTCCAAGGTCAAAGGTTTCTGCATTCTTCTATGGATGATATTGTCCATGGGAATGAGCATGATTTAGGTTATCTAATCTTGGTTTTGGGGCTTCTGACAATAGAGTTAATGCCACATAAACTTTGTGATAAAAAATGGAAATATTTGTAACCCCTGAGCAATGCCGGGTGTGGCCCAAAAACCAAAAACCAAAAACCAAAAAAAAAAAAAGAAAAAAGGAAAATATTCTAAACTTTTAACATTTGCTGTTCAAAAAACATGATTTTAAACATGTAAATAATTTTTTGAAAATCAGGAATTTGGGTGAGATGTGATAAACTTATTAACAGGAAATGTGACTGATATAAACTTATAATTCAGCCTAAATTGGGTGCAAATTTACAAAGGTTTCTATGTAAAGAATAAAGATGAGACCAAGGGGCTGAGTTGTACTTGTTGAAAAGAACATGTTTTCTAAGAATTAAGTCTGGAATGGTTTGAAAACAGAAAAGAGTCTATTCAGTAGCAGATACAGACAAGACAATGGGTGTGGGGCATGGCAGTGCCTTGGTTCTGTAAACCTGCCTAATATTTAGATTCCCATTTTTTAATGTTCTGTCTAGTTCTCCCAGACATTTCTAGAATGGAAGGAGAGCCATCAACACAAAAATTGTGCCGCTTCATCTGCAGTAGCAATCTTTGCCATTGTAAATCAGCAGAAATAATGTGTGTATTTCATTCCATTCAGTCAGATGTTCATTAGGGAGAAGATTGTGGGCTGAGGAGGCAGTAAGTGCAGATGGGAAGAGAGAGATGGGTCAGGAGAGGTGAGCACAGCCCAAAAAATAGGCCTGCTAAGCCAAAGAGGAACAGCAGGTAATCTCTAGGAGGAAGTGACTTTGTGAACTGTCAGCGAATTCTTTGTTACAGAGCTTGTTTCCCCTTTATTTTGGTGGAGAAAGGGCAGGTAGAAAAAGGAAGCATAGACATGGTAGAGAAGCATCATCTGAAAGTGGAAAGGAGTGTTGACTCTAATGACTCTTGTGGAGTTGAAGAGCATGTTTCTAAGAAACGTGGCAATGAGGTAGTTGGCGGAAGTACCCCAAGGGCTAGAGAAGATGGGCTGCTAAAAGCAGTTGGTCTGATGTTCTACAGGCAGAATTGAGGGGGTGACATGCAAATATGAAGGACATTTCACTGGTACAGGTAGATCATGTGTCTACAGATCCCACTAGAAATACACCTGTAATGTCCAATTTCTTGAATTTGCACATTTAAAGGAGAAATAAAAAGAGGTGAAATGAATATGAAAATAGATTTTATTTAGTGTGCTACACCTAAAATATCATTTATACATGGAATCTATTTAAATAGTATTTGGAGTCATAATTTAAAATAAACTTTAAGACTGCAACCTGGTATGTTTTATGCCTGCATCACATTTCAATGTAGATATAAACTCTCATATAAATAATTGATGTACCTTTAGATTTAATAAATTTTGTTAAATGTTCATTTTTTATTTTTTAATTTCTTTATTTAAGCACTGTAATTACAAAATTGTTCATTTTCGGTTTCAGTCATACAATGTACAAAATCCTTCACCAGTGCACCCTTCCTTGTAAAATCACCCCACGTATTTCCAACACCAGGTAGATGGGCCTGAAGAAGAGTAACTTTGAAGAATTAATAAACAAAGCCAATTAGGAGAGAATCATAGAGTTCAGTTGGCTTCTTGTCTCTAGGTCTCTCTGTGTGCCAAGCCAAACTGAAAACCTCTCTTTATTAAACAAGTATAAATTCACCAGGAGGGGGACTGTCTAGTGAGGGAAAAAAAGTAACAATCCAGGTGGACATTTATAAGCCAAGGGCTTCGTGAAAACAAGTTGAGGGAACACCTTTGTTTTGGGTAAAGACAGGCTGTAACCTGACACTTCTCATCACCAAAGCCTCCCGTTTCCCTCAAACCCCACCCGCCACACCTGCCTTATTTTAGGAAAGAAAAATTGATTCTCTTTCTTTCTCTCACTTTCTCTATTTCTCTCTTTACCTTTTGACAATATGGTTTGCACTTTTGTTAATTGAGGGGTGCTTTGCCTATTATTTTCTCCACTTTCAGGGCTTAGTTCTTGTCCAGAGTGATCAGTTTCAACTACCATCATCCTAGTAGCTCTTTCTCTATTCTCGCTACACTCACTGCTTTTTGTGGCAAACTTTCTACCCTGGGTTGGACCTCCTGACCTTTGTCTCTATTTTCTCTGGGTATTATTACCATACAATTTTTTGTTTTTCTTATATCCCACAAGTGAATGAGATTATTCTATGTCTATTCTTTCCCCCTGGCTCAGCACAATAAGTGTTGCTTCCCAATATGGAATGCTTCAAACAACTAAAAATTTTTTGTGGGGCCACACCCGTTTGATGCTCAGGGGTAACTTCTGGGTATGTGCTCAGAAATCGCCCCTGGCTTGGGGGGACCATATGGGACGCCAGGGGATTGAGCCACGGTTCGTCCTAGGCTAGTGCTTGCAAGGCAGATGCCTTATCTCTAGCGCCATTTCTCTGGTCCCCAAACAACTAAAATTTTTTTTGCTATTGTTGCTCCCTTGACATATTCAGCACGTTCTTTTTCTCCTCTGTAATCATGAAAGTCAACTCCTAAAATATGAATATCAACCATGTGTTTTATTTCCTGTATTCTGAGTCCGAGATCTTCCTGGGCCACCCAACCTAGTGTCTGCACACCCCGAACTACACTATGATTAGATCCTCACACTCCATTTCTTGTCACTATCCCTTGGTCCTCATAACTTAGGGCTAAAAACCAGACATAGGGTACAACTAGCAGTTGCTTTGTGCCTCATAGCTAAAAATTGCTCAAACAAATTACCCCTAAGCCTGATCATTCTGCTTACCCATTCCTTCCTGAGAAATCACAGAAATACTCTTATTCACTTTCCCTTATCCCGTATCATGATTGACCCTGGTACTTTCTATTATGAATCTAAATTGCAGGCTCCTCCTCCTGCCTCTAAAGACCTAGTAAATAAATATTTCTTCTTGACAATAATATACATTATCTCCTTCACAGTACAGACTAGACCAAATCCCAGGTACAATTAAAGCTTCATCTGTCAAGCCCAGTACATGTAGCTCTTCTTTGATAGATTGTCCAAAATTTAGCAGAAGCATATGATCATATGTGTTGCTTCTGTGTATTGGCTTCTTTGACTTTGCACAAGTTTGTCCATTTGTCCACTTCCAGGTCTTTGCTAGCCTACTAATGGATAGTTATAGCATTTTATTCAATTGGAAGTCTATTAGTCCAAGAACTGAGTGCAACTGGATGTTTAATGCAGCATATTTAATAAATAAATGAGGCCCATTGAGGTGGGAGGTGCTAAAAAGGGCAGGAATTCCAATTTTTACTTCTGATGTTAATTTTTTCTTAATTTAGATGAATTATTTATCCAAACAAGCAAAAATACATAAATCAAATAAATACCAAGCTTCTATTTTTTGTCTATTAAATCTACTCCTTTAAAGTAAAGAAAACAATCCAAGTGTTGTCCTCCTGTCTCCTAAACCCTGGAGGCTAAGAAATAAAGGCCAACATTTCCTTTTGCAAGCATAGTTCCATCCTTATAAAATGCACAAAACAGTTCTCAGTAGAAATTGAAGAGTGCCAAACATGGGCTGTGATTTACATCATCTTGGATGTTTGATAAAGCTAGTTCTCACTCCTCAAAAAATGCCTAAGAGCAGAATGCATTTAGAGCATCTAAGATGAACATGTCTGCATGATTTATTTTTGATGAGGGAAGAGGCTACAAGAGCTAATTGGAGGAAAACAAGATGTTCTTTTTGGATGTCCTAACAGATGATTCTTTTTGAGTGTGTGCTTTATTTTTTAGCCCATCACTACCCTGTTTCTTTTGGCCCAAGGCCACATTGTCCTACTTCTTAACTAACTGGAGAACATACTCCTGTGTAGAAAACTCATCTTAACTTTCATATATTATTAAACATATGTGCATGTAATTTATGAGTTCCTTTGAAATCATTTGTTGGTTTTGTAGTTTTCACTTCACAGTTTTGATTCATATTCTCATCTTGCTGTCTCCAGTGGGCTCCCACCAGGAGACTGGGCTGGTTCTGGTGTTCTTTAAAGACACAGAAGTGCCCAGGTGTTTATAGACTCTGCAATCACAGGTTTATGAATATGTGTCTTACTCCAAAACTACTGCCATTAAATGACACCATCTATCCTCTCTGTTAACTTGTTTAAAAACAATCTATGCACAAGCCTACATACATGAAAATCTTTTATGTGCATGTATATGTCTGTGGTTGTTAACTTTATGATGTCATAGATAAGTTCTCATTCACACTGAGTATAGAGTTAGGATGATGGGTTGGTTCACACACTTTGTGCTCAGGGCTTACTCCTGGCTCTGTGCTTAGGGATCATTCCTGGAACTGTCCCAAGAGCCATATGTGAAGTAGGGGACCATATGTGGTACTTGAGAAAATGTATGTATATCTAGAGGTTTTATTTTAAAAAGGTGGTTGGCCTCTTTCAGTGTTGATAGAGATGGGATCTTGCTAAGGCACCATAGAAAGCAATATGGAGACTTTTCAAAAGAGTGAACTAGAGATACTATATAATTGGCCAATTTTACTCCTTTTCCACTATCCCAAGAATACAATACAAGAATACAATAACTGATTAAAAAGATAGATGGACACCTGTATTAATGTTCACTGGAATAGCATTTCCAATATTACAATAGGCATGATACAAAAACAACAGATGGGTAAAATAAACTGGTATGAATGAACTACTGTGAAGAGTAAGCTTTAATAAAGATAAAAAATCTTGCATTTTTGCTACAACTTGGAGCAATGATTTTAAGTAACATAAACCAAAGGAGAAATGCATTTACAGATTATCTTGCACACAGGTGGAATAGAAGAAAACAAAGCAAGGAAATGATCAATAGCTCATTAAAACAATAGCCTTAAAACTCTGCCATCAGTATTGATTTACTAAGATGGATGAAGAGGCCAGAGAGATGGGGCTTTGGGACAGTAGAGTAGGGATAACACTTGGATGTGTGTGTGATGAAGTGATACTGTTCATATGGTATAGTGTGATACTGTATACTAAAATATAAATGTTCGTTAGCAAAGAGAACTTGATTTTCTTTTGTTTGCTTTAAACTTTGCATTTTATATTAATCATCAAGACATATTAAGTCTTTAATAATATATCCTATCTCATGTTTTATTAAAGAGCTTTTAAGATTTTTTGGTTGTTTAGGGACCAAAACAGTGCTCAAAGCTGACTTTTGCTGTGTGTTCAGGGATCACTCAGGTGGTGCTTGGGGGACCATAGCAAGTGCTGTAGATTGAACTTAAATGGGCTATGTTTAAGGTGAGCTCCTTACACCTTAGCCACTTTCAAGCCCTTTAACCATTTTATATCTTTGAGTCACAACAAATATATAATTAGAAGAGCTGAAACCCATATTTTAATCTTTAATGTTTAGACAAATGTTCCAATAATATGCATTATTTACTTGCTGATGATTAGAAATGAGTATTACGTGCTTTCTCTGTTTTATTAAATTTTGTGTCCAATTCGTCTGGAGATAGTAATTGTTAAGTTATTAGGGGACAGAAAGATAGTATAGGGATGAGTGGGTTTGACTTGCAAACCATTCAATTCACAGCACCATGTGTGACCTGTGAGTACTGCCAGAAATAAACTCAAAGCACAGAATCAGGAGTATTCCCCAAGCCTTCCAGGTGATGTCCCCTCATCCCTGCAAACAAAAGAAAAACCAAATAGAAAAACTTTAGAAAGAAAACAAAAATTACGTTATTACTTACATTGCTTGTCAATTGTTCCCTGGCTATGTAAATTTTATACAAGGGGCCATATTTTCTCCCCATGATTTTCCATTTTAAAAGAAGAACTGATTATGACTTAAGAGAGTGACATTTATTATGTAATGGGAAGCTTATCTCAAGAAGACATTCTGGGCACTAGAAAGATGGTTCAGCAGGTAGGGCACTTGCATTGCAGGTGGTCAACCTAGGTTCAATCTCTGGTATCCATATGTCCCACTAAGTACTGTTCGAATATATTACTGAGTTCAGAGCCAGCATCAGTGGGTGTGCCCCCAAAACAAACAAAAAACCAAGGGAAATCATTCTGTAAGTGTATTTTCCCTACTTTTTGATTTTGAACAAGATAGAGTATGACCTCTATCTGCATAATTACTGATTTCTGACATTTGTTCAAGTGCACTTCTTGTTGTTCAAAATGAGAAAACAAAAATGCTATTTCATTAGTAGATTCATAAACAAGGTGAGTTTTTCAATCTCATGGTTAACTTTTAAGAATGTGCTTTGCACTAGGGTGGGAAGGGCACAGGGTGGAGTGCGGGCAGACCCTGGCTTCTGGCTCTCTACGGAATATTTTCTTGATCTGGAGGCTAGCTCTAGCCGGCATGGGGTTTGGGAGACACCCATGTTGAAGGCCTTCTCTCTAACTTGGGTGTGCTGGGAGCCTTGATAGGCCCCCAGGCATCCCCTCTTCTGCCCCCGGCCTCCAGGTCCTTTCTGGGTGCTAGCCCAGGCGGCCAGACAAGGTGGGTGTCAGGTGGTCTTTCCTGGATGGGGTCCCAAGCTTTCCCCGCCCTTCCCCCAGCACTAGGGTGGGAAGGGCACAGAGTGGAGGGCGGGCAGACCCTGGCTTCTGGCTCTCTACTGAATTTTTTCTTGATCTGGAGGCTAGCTCTAGCCGGCATGGGGTTTGGGAGACACCCATGTTGAAGGCCTTCTCTCTAACTTGGGTGTTCTGGGAGCCTTGATAGGCCCCCAGCTGTTCCCTCTTCTGCCCCCAGACTCCAGGTCCTTCCTGGGTGCTGGCCCAGGCGGCCAGACAAGGTCGGTGTCGGGTGGTCCCTCCTGGGTGGGGTCCTAACTTGGGGAGTGCTGAGATTTGCTCGGTTGCACTAACATTGTCATTTTCAATGTGTTACCAGTCTACATGTTCAAAGCAGAGGCTAGTGCCCCCGCATGCACAATATATATTGAGTATTTCTTATCCTTAAGTTATGTTTTGCGTATGCAGAATGTCCATTTTGTTCTGCCCTTTTGCACACCCCAGAAAGCTCATTTTTACTTCTTAAGTCTCTCTCACTCCCCCAACCATCAGTAACCCACATTAATCTTTTTAACTTCAGTACTGCACAATCCCAATCACAGACCAAAACCGAGCATTGGACTAACAAGCCCCCACTATTTCAAAAGACATAAAATGAACATGTATGGCTTTTGAATATTTTATGTGTTTTTTTTCTCTGACAGCTATATGTCTTACTAAATATTCTCTTATACAGTGATGATTTTAATCACTTTCTATCTTTTCTTCTCTTTGTGAGCTGTTCAATAAGGAATTTTGGTGAAAGAGTCCCCCAATTTAATGCTTATGATTGTACCATGTCATGGGGATTGTTGGACTTGTTCTTATGGCCCCCATATGTGCTGATAATGCCACATGGCACTGTTCCTTGTTTGCATAGGCACATTAAAATGGGAAAATACTATATATACAAATAAGATCTTATCTAATAGAGATTGGAACACACAAATCTTGTAGTGCAACGGGACCTTACACCCCGAACATTGACATAATGACCTGCCACAGGCCTCAGAAGAATGGGCATTCTCCATTCACCCCTGAACCAGGGAAGCCATCCACAAAACATCCAAGTTTGTCTGTAACATCACCTGGAAGCAACCCTCTACCAGGGAAGATCCTACCATTGCTTTCACATCAACCTGCTCAAAAGAGACTTTCCTTAACACTGAGAAGACTTAACAACAACAATGACCTGCTTATAGGACAGGGCTCTCTGCATTGCCCCTTAATTGTGAGGTAAAACTAGAGGACCTCCACATCCTGACTTTAATGTAGAATATGCAGATTCCAGGATCTTTAATACAGAAACATGATACCAACAACAGAGACTGTGTGAAAAATAAAAGTGTTTTGGCTCTACAGACAATGTCTTGGATTGGACAAACTAGCTTGCCTGGAGCCTAGAGTTGGTCTTATGCCAGGAAACTTCAGGGATAGGGTGTCCTTATATTTAGGCCAAGGTTTTTCCTTTCCATGTCCCTCATATTTTGGTGGGCCTATGCAAACAATAATTGCCACTCTAACACTATTTTTACTGTACTCCTTTGACGCTAATCCTTAAAAAAAAACCACTTAAACTTTTGAGGTTAACTTAAAATAATATGCATGTGCATAGAAATGTAAAAAAATACCATGACTTTAATGTTTAAGGAGTTACATAAGTTTTATGGCTTTAGATTGCTTTGTGTGCTGCTAAGAAATATTATAATAAATTACAATCTGGGGTCTTGAGGGATAAAGTAATTGTACATAAAAAAGTAAACTATCTACTAACTCTAAACCTTCATTACTTTGAAAAAGACAAAATATTCCATTTTTGTAAATTGGTTGTATAATGTATATCTTAATATTTTGAATATAAAGCTAAATAAAATGTCACTATTGTAATGAAAAAAAGAATGTGCTTTGTATAATGACAATCATAATTGTCTCAATCTGCTTACAAAGAAATAGCATGATCTGTTTTAAAATGCTCTGTCCAATGGCCAAAGGCCTCCTGGACTGACCATTTAGTCCAGGAGACTGAGATTCCCCCCAAGTCAGACTGGCCTTCATGGCTGGGCCTGGCAACTCGGGCTCTGGGGGGTGGCGGGAGGAGGGAAACTCCTCCCCTATGCATTTTCACACTGGAGAGGGAGGCTGCAGTTGGACCCAGAAGAGCACACAGGCCAGGATTTCCGTCCCTCTTTTACTGGTATGTCAAGGTCTCTGGGCAGACTGCTGGCCAAAGGCTTTCTGGACTGACTACTTAGTTCAGGAGACAGATCCCCCCACACCAGACTGGCCTTCACAGCTGGGCCTGGCAACTCGGGCCCTGCAGGGCAGTGGGAGGAGGGAAACTCCTCCCTATGCATTTTCAAACTGGAGAGGGAGGCTGCAGTTGGACCCAGAAGAGCGCACATGCCAGGATTTCCATCCTCTTTTTCTGACCACCATCCAGCTCCTCAGTAAAAGATACTCTCTTGGTCCCCATCTCATGCCTCGACAAAGAACTACAACCAACACACCTGCTAAATCATGCTTGGTGGCCCCTCTTGCCCCCATCAAACCGTGGACTGTTGAATGATACCGGAATCAGCTTCAGCAAAACCCCCAGTTCAAGGACAATATAGGGTTCCGTAATGCCACAAAACATGTCTCAAACTCAACTATCACTTGTTTTCTTCAAATGCCTTTTTTTTCTTTTTTTTTAAACCCAGTTTTATTTATTTGTTCTATTTTAATGTATACATATTTTCACTATCCTTACCATTTTTGGTGCTGCTAGCCTTGCCTGGGATAAAAGGGCAGATCAAAAACAGACCACAGAGACTGTGAGTATAACCTGTCATCCTTACCCAGCATAGCACCAGCAATCCAATATGAAACCATACGTTTTTGTATGGGCACAGTAAATAAAGAAAAAACCATAGACACAGAAATAAGATCTTATCCTGTAGGGATAAGATCTCACACTTTTTTTTTTTTTTTTTTTTTGGTTTTTGGGCCACACCCGGCGATGCTCAGGGGTTACTCCTGGCTGTCTGCTCAGAAATAGCTCCTGGCAGGCACGGGGGACCTTATGGGACACCGGGATTCGAACCAACCACCTTTGGTCCTGATCGGCTGCTTGCAAGGCAAACGCCGCTGTGCTATCTCTCCGGGCCCAAGATCTCACACTTTTTATAACACAAGGGTGCCTCCCATCCTGGACATGTGTCATGTGGATACAACCCAGTCTCCAGGAGATTGGACAGTGTTAGTTTAACCCCAAACCCCAGATTCCAGATGTAAAACTGGAAACAACACCAGGAACCAATTCCATTGGGAGAATTATAACACCGCTCTGGCACCAACTTGTACCAGTTATGTTATGACAACGAGGAGATGACAACTTGACCTAAGACCGGATTGTCCTATCACCTCACCTAACACTAAATGGAAATCAGAAGATGTACTGTCCTTTGAACTGCAAAAAATAAGAGCACCATCTACAGAAAACTGACTTTGACAACCGCGACCGGGCAGAACTTTCCTTGGGACCAATGAGGAAAACCCTACCCTAGACTGTAGCCGAGGACACTTATTTAAAAAAAAAAAAAAAAGGACTTCTTATTACAGAACTTGTCCCAACTTGGACAACAGAGACTGAGCAGAACCCTTAGATCCCTAATATTCCATACTTCTGCTTAGGGACTGAATAAAAACAGGGAGCATCTGTTACAGAAGATTGAACACAACAACAATGATGGAACAGAACCTCTAGAACCATAAAGACTCTAACCTAGACCCTGTCCTAGGAACTGTGCAAATACCAAGATCGCTAGCTACAGTAGCCTCATTTTCTCACCCACAAATGAGAGGAAAGTTTCCTGGAACTACATAAAAAGCCCTTGGGATGAGGCAATGAATATCTATGGAGCCAGGGGTTGATTCCATGATGGTATACTTCAAGGATGGAGATGCCCTAAATCTCATAGGCCACGGGAATTCCCATTCTCTCCCAATGCTTACTGTGCCTATGGAAAAAAAAAAAGTGGAGGGAATGTCAAACCCTGCCACTCCAGCACCCCTTCTTTTTCTTCTTTTGTTTTGATTTATTAGTTTTTGACTTTATTTTCCTTCTCTTTTTTTCCATTTTTCTCTTCCCTTTTCAATCCTGTGATTATTATTTGGTGATTTTTTTCCTTTTATTATTAACCGGGTGCATTTTTTTTCTTTTTCCCTCTCTCTTTCTTTTTTTTTTTTTGGTAGTAGCTACCAATTTTTTCCTTACTTTTTTGCTTATCCTTTTTATCTCAAACAACAACAGAATAGATAATCTACAACAAGCTGTAAAGTGGAGAGCAGTTACACTAGTACTCTGGGGAAAAAAAGAAAGGAGATATGGGATGCATGCTGGGAACAGGGGTGGAGGGAGGACAACACTGGTGGTGGGACTGCCCCTCATTCATTGTCACTATGTACCATAAATAATTCTGTGAAAAAAATAATGCTCAGTCCATCAAAATGAAAAAAAAAAAAAAAGCCAATAGTGCTTTCCTCAAGATCTATTCTTCCAATGTCTTTAAGTGGCTATGTTCTTCAGAACATTAAAAAATATTTCTGATAATTATTTTGGTTTTACATTTTGAAGAGTGCATGATTTGTTGCTATACTAAATTATATCAAGATAATATTAAAAACACATTTTCTTTATGGAATTTTAACTGAAGATTTTACTTGGATGAAGATGATCAATATTATCTTCAACTTTGCAGAGCCAGGGAAATAAAAGAGAAGAAAATTTTATTTTTGTCTTTTCACTCAGAAGGCTGCCAACAAAGGCTCGATCCAACCTTCGAAAGTCAAATTTTCCTTGTGAAGCCTTGTTGATTGCACTAGAAATCTTACACTGCACATTGAATATTATTTTGGGGGTTGTTGAAGTGTACTAACATAAATGAAGTCTTACTTAGACTAATGACTTGCATGGAGCAGATACATTTTGCATGCTGTATACATTTTCATCATTCAATTTTGATGAACATCTCAGAAGGGAGAGAGGTTTCATCCTCACCCATTCCCAGAGGGGAAAAGTGTGGCATCTACTATTTAACCATTACTCAAGATTTCTAAGTGCTGGAACTGGATGAATGAATACTCAGTGTGGTTGCCATACTTGGCTTCAGATAATTTCACTCAAATTGTCTGTTGGGTCATGTGTAAATTGATGGTTTTGATGTTTCCCAATGCAAGGAGAAGTTGGGGTTCTCTAGAAATCAGTTAATTTGGGCTTTATTTGTTTTCTAGAATTTTCATGAAACATTTCCTTCACTCACTATTTAGAACAACAGCCACCAAATAGAAGAAAATGGGGAAAAGTGAACCTTTATGTTCCCCCCAAGACTTAGAAGAAGGAACCTCTGGGGCTAGGCAAACTAAAAAGTGGCGAGAAGCCTGCAGTTGGAAATATGATCAAATGCTTCCTGGGAGGGGCTGGAGTAGTAGCACAGCGGGTAGGGTAATTGCCTTGTATGTGGCTCGGAAAGGCCACCCTGTTCTTAGGCTAATTTTTTTCTTTTATTTCCTCAGCTTTTATTGTGCCTATGCAAAATACAACCACACTTTTAGCTCCTACCAAGGGGTTTCCAACATTTGCAGAGAATATTACAACATGATTTATTCTGCTTAGTCTCATATTTCTGCATTTTAGTAAACACACAGGGGGAGTTGTTGGGTTAACTGATTTTTGCCCTAAAAAAAAATGGCTTCCTCATTACATGTCAAAGGCCCACCTAGGTGGGAAGTGTCTCTAAATAGGTCCTTTATCTTAGCCCATTGGAATGGTTTAATTTTTCAACAAATACTGCAGTCTTGGCCACTCTGTTCCTCTTGCTCCATGACATGGAAAGGTACTCAGACCAGTGTTTCACTCTTAAAAAAAAAAAAGAAGAAGTAGAATTTGTCCAACTTTTTAAGCAGAGTGTTAAGTGAGTTGGCTTGGCTTATATATCCAAAAAATAGATATCAAGAGAAACATCTCTCACATTAGTCCTCAAGACAAGTCTTCATTATCCCATGTATGGGGCTTCACAGTGTCCAAAAATACTGAGTCAGAGCAGAGGACCCAGCTGAAGGACCCTCCCACGTCATCCTAATCAACTTCTTGTTGTATGGATGAAAGTAATGTTATAGTGGCTCCCAATCTGGTGGACTCTGGAGTGTCTGATTTAAACATGCAAATGAGAAAACACATGCTTGCTGCTCTGGGACCTCCTGCCTATTGGGGACCACTGCCATGGAATAGACTGGTGGCATTTGTTTTCTCCAGTTATGTGAAATGAGAACACAGAAATCATGAAATACAGACCTAGAATAGACACTCCCTCTGTTAAAGAATAATTATCAGATCATGTATATATCTGTACAGCTATCATATATCTTTGCATTATTTTTTGATGTTTAATATAAAATCTTTATTTAAGCACCATGATTACAAACATGATTGTAGTTGGATTTCAGTCATAAGAGACATCCCCTTTAAGCAGTGTAACATTTCTACCACCAATGCCCCCCTCCCTGCTTCCCAAACCCTGCCTGTATTCAAGACAGGCATTTTACTTCTCTCACTCATTAAGATAGATATGATAATTATTAGTGTAGTTATTTTTCTAACTCACCACTCTTAGTAGTGAGCTTCATATTGTGAGCTGGTTCTTCCAACCCTCATCTCTATTGTCTCTGGGCATTATTACAATATCATCCTTAATTTTTCTTAAAACCCATAGAGTCAGAATATTCTGTGTCTATCTTTCTCCCTCTGACTTAATTCACTCAGCATAATAGATTTCATGTACATCCATGTATAGGGAAATTTTATGACTTCATCTCTCCTGATGGCTACATAATAATCCATTGTGTATATGCACCACAGTTTCTTTAGCCATTCCTTTGTTGAAGGGCATTTTGGTTGTTTCCAGAGTCTAGCTATTGTAAATAATGTTGCAATGAATATAGGTGTGAGGAAGGGATTTTTGTATTGTATTTTGTATACCTAGGGAATATCCCTAGAAGCGGTATAGCTGGATTATATGGAAGCTCAATTTCCAGTTTTTGGAGGAATTTCCATATCACTTTCCATAAAGGTTAGACTAGATGGCATTTCCACCAGCAGTGAATAAGAGTTCCTTTCTCTCCACATCCCTGCCAGCACTGCTTGTTCTCATTCTTTGGGATGTGCATCAATCTCTGTGGTGTGAGATGGTACCTCATCGTTGTTTTGATTTGCATCTCCCTGGATGATTAGTGATGTGGAGCATTTTTTCATGTGCCTTTTGGCCATTTGTATTTCTTCTTTGAAAAACTGTTCATTTCTTCTCCCCATTTTTGATGGGGTTAGATTTTTTTTTTGTTAAGCTCTGTCAGTACCTTGTATATTTTCGATATTAGCCCCTTGTCTGGTGGGTATTGGTTGAATAATTTCTCCCATCCTGTGGGTGGCTTTTATATCTTAGGCACTATTTCCTTTGAGGTGCAGAAGCTTCTCAGCTCAAAATATTCCCATCTGTTTATCTTTTCTTCCATTTGTTTGAAGAGTGCTGTTTCATCCTTGAAGTTGCCTTTAGTTTCAATGTTATGGAGTGTTTTACCTTCGTGTTGTTCTTTATACCTTATGGTGTCAGGCCTGATAAAGGTCTTTAATCTATTTGGATTTGACCTTTGTGAATAATGCTAGATGAAGATCTGAGTTTGCTTTTTTTGCAAGTGGTTACCTAGTTGTGTTAACACCACTTGTTGAAGAGGCTTTTCTTGCTTCATTTTGGATTTTTCCCCCTTTATTAATGAATACTTGATTGTATGTCTGGGGAACATTCTTTGAATACTCAAGTCTATTTCACTGATCTGAGGATCTGTCTTTATTCTAATACCATGCTGTTTTGATAACTATTGCTTTGCAATACAATTTAAAATTGGGGGAAATAATGCCTCCCACATTCCTTTTCCCACGGCTTGCTTTAGCTATTCGTGTGTGTTTATTGTTCCAAATAAATTTCAGAAGTGTTTGATCCACTTCTTTGAAGAATATCATGGGTATATTTAGAGCAATTGCATTAACTCTGTACAATGCTTTGGGAAGTATTGCCATTATAATGATATTAATCCTGCCAATCCATGAGCAGAGTATGTGTCTCCATTTCCTTGTGTCCTCTCTTATTTCTTGAAGCAGGCTTTTGTAATTTTCTTTATAGAGGTCCTTCACTTCTTTAGTTAACTCCAAGATATATGAGTTTTTGGGGTGCTAGTGTGAATGGGATTGTTTTTTTAATGTCCATTTCTTCTCTATCATTATTGGTGTATAAGGAGGCCATTGACTTTTGTGTGTTAATTTTGTAGCCTGCCATTTTGCTATATGAATCTATTGTTTCTAGAAGCTTTTTGGAAGAACCTTAGGGTTTTCTAAATGCAGTATTATGTCATCTGCAAACAGTGAGAGCTTGACTTCTTCCTTCCCTATCTGGATGCCCTTAATTTCTTTTTCTTGCCTGATCACTAGAATAAGTACTTCCAGTGCTATGTTGAATAGGAGTGGTGAGAGAGGGCAGCCTTTTTTGTACCAGATTTTAGAGGAAAGGCTTTTGGTTTATCTCCATTGATAATAATATTTGCTATTGTTTTGTGGTAAATGGCCTGGACTATATTGAGAAAAGTTCCTTTTATTTTCATCTTGCTGAGGGTTATTTTTTAATCAGGAATGGGTGTTGTTCCTTATTGAATGCTTTCTCTGCATTTATTGATATGATCATATGATTTTATTTTTGTTGATATGGTATACTATGTTGATTGATTTATGGCTGTTAAACCATCCTTGCATTCCTGGGATAAAACCTACTTGGTCATGGTGAATGACCTTTTGATGAAGCATTGGATCCTATTTGCCAGAATTTTGTTGAGGATCTTTGCATCCGTGTTCTTCAGAGATATTGGTCTTTAGTTTTTTTTTTCTCAGCATCTCTGTCTGGTTTTGGTATCAAGGTAATATTAGCTTCATAAAAATCTGTTTGGGGGTGTTCCTGATTCTTCAGTTTTATAAAAGAGTCTGAGAAGAATTGGTAGTAGTTCCTCTTGTAAGCTTTGAAAGAATTTATTAGTGAACCTATCTGAGCCTGGGCTTTTGTTTTTGGGAAGACTTTTGAGTACCATTTTAATTTTATCAATAGTGATGTAGCTGTTTAGATATGCTAAGTAATCCTTATTCAGCCATGGAAGGTTATAAGAATCTATCCATTTCTTCCAGGTTCTCATAGAGGCATAGAGTTTTTCAAAGTAGTCTCTCATTACCTTTTGAATCTCTGCAATATCTATAGTGATCTCCCCTTTCCATTTAATCTAGTTTACCAAGTTTCTCTTCCTTTGTTAGTTTTGCCAATGGTTTATCAATCTTTTTTATTTTTTCAAAGAATCAACTTTTGCTTTGTTGATTTTTTTTGATTTACACTTCATTGATTTCTCATCTAAGCTTCGTTATTTCCTTCTGCTTACCTATATTCGGTTCTTTTCATTGATCATTTTCTAATTTTTAAGCTGTGTCATTAAGCTATTTATGTGGGCCCCTTCTACTTTCCTAATGTTTGCATGCAGAGCTATAAATTTTCCTCTGAGTACTGCTTTTGCTCTGTCCCATTTTTCTGCTAATTTGTATCTTCACTGTCATTTGTTTCCAGGAATGTTTTGATTTCCTCTTTGATTTAATCACTTATACACTGGTTGATCTGTAGTAAGTTGTTTACTTTTCACGTATTAAAGTTTTTCTTCTGTGTCCCTTTGTAGCTCCCATCTAATTTTAGTGCCTTGTGATCAGTGAAGGTAGTTGGTATGATTTCTATCCTCTTAATTGTATGGTGATCTGTTTTATGGGCCAGCATGTGGTCTATCCTGGAGAATGACCCATGTACACTGGAGAAGAATGTGTATCCAGGTTTCTGGGGATGGAGTGTCCCACCCCCAGAATATATATATGTATATATATACATACATATATAGTATATATACTATATATATGCACATATATGTATACATACATACATATATTAGGTTTCTTTTTTCCATTTCTCTTTTCAGGACTAGTTATTTTTGTTGGCTTTCAGTCTGGTTGACCTATCAAGTGTTCACAGGGCTGTGTTGAGGTCTCCCACAATTATTGTGTTATTATTGATGTCCTCTTTAAAATTTGTCAATAATTTTATTAGATATCTTGCTGATCTCTCATTGGGTGCATATATGTTTAATAGTGTGATTTTTTTTCCTGTTGCACATATCCCTTGATTAGTATGAAATGTTCATTTTTGTCCCTTACAACTTTTCTGAGTCTAAAGTTTGTGTCATCTGATATTAATATGGCCACCCCAGCTTTTATAAGGGTGTTGTTTGATTGGATGATTTTCTTCCAGCCTTTGATTTTGAGTCTCTGTTTGTTCTAACTATTCAGGTGTGTTTCTTGTAGGCAGTAGAAGGTTGGATTTAATTTTTTTTTATCCATTTAGCCACTCCATGTCTCTTAACTGGTGCATTTAGTCCATTGACATTGAGACAGATAGCTGTCATGGGATTTAGTGCCATCTTTGTGTCGAAGTTTGGTGTGTCTGTTGGTCGGTATTGTCTTAAAGTAGATCTTTCAGTTTTTCTTTTAAGGCTAATTTTGAGTCTGCAAAGTTTCTGAGCTGTTGTTTATCTGTGAAGCTATGTATACTTTCTTTAAACCTGAAAGTGAGTCTGGCTGAGTGCAGTAATCTAGGCAAAGCATTCATTTCATTGCGTTTTGTCACTATGTCCCACCACTGCCTTCTGGCCTTGAGGG
Organism: Suncus etruscus; assembly: GCF_024139225.1. Classification (NCBI taxonomy): domain Eukaryota; kingdom Metazoa; phylum Chordata; class Mammalia; order Eulipotyphla; family Soricidae; genus Suncus; species Suncus etruscus. The sequence continues at coordinate 45,887,746 of NC_064862.1, read as the reverse complement.
TATTTGTGACAGGTCTGCTATAAATCTTAAGGATAATCCTTTGAATGTAATTTCCATTTTTTGATCTTCCAGCTTTCAGTATTCTATTCCTATTTGTGAGAACCGTTATTCTGATTAGGATGTGTGTTGGGATGCTTTTCTTCGGGTACTCTTCAAGCATGCAGGATTTGATTGCATCCAGTTTTTATCCCTGGAAGTTTCTCTGCAATGATATCCTTGACTGCTGATTCTTCCTGGAAATTTTCTTCCTGGGTCTCTGGAACTCCAATGATTCTTACCTTGTTTCTGTTGAGTTTATTAAAGACTCTTATTTTCATCTGTTCACATTTTTTTAGTAATGTTTCCATTGTCTGATCATTTAAAACCTTTTTCCAATCCCTTTTGCTGTTTGGAGTTGTTATGCATCTCATCCTCAAGATTATTGAATAAACTAAGTGTGCAGTGATGAAAACAGAAAATTGTGCATGTAAACCCAAGTGAATTAGATATTATATTTAAGAAATTTAAAAAGACAAAAAGACAAGCTTTAAGAAATTTATGAAGGAGTTGACAGGAATTATAATTGACTGAAAATTATTATAGAGTAATTTGGAGAGGAGGAGGAAAAGTTTGTGGTAGGAATTACGTGACTCTAGGCTTCTGTAAAACTAATAAGACTATATAACCTCCCAAAGTAAGTTTCTGTGCATGTAAATAAAAATTATGTGAAAAGTCGAAAGGAATAGAAATAAGCAGGTCTCATTTTTAAAATGCCTTGTTGCTTAAACAGTAATGGTACAAGGGCTGTACATATGTATCATATGTATGTTATTCTGACTGGAAAGCCTTCGGGTTTGTTATTTGTACATTATTTATATGAAGAAGAGATGGGAAAATAAGATTTATTTTTAGTAAAGAAACATGGAGAGAGGCTTGTCTGGGTGTCTGTTCTGATTCTAAGATAGTCAGATAAACTTTTTTAAATATACTACTTAATGATTAAATAATATCTATTGCAATGTTTTCCCAAAAGATTAAGTAAGACTTTTATACTGTAAAAACAAATTACTTGACATCATATAACTTAGGCAGGACACTGTACTATACTCTGTTGTAATTTTATTTTTCCCAGTTCTCTTTCTCTGAATATACAAAACCATACATTTTTCCAACTTATGAGCAAAAAAAAATAGCTCATAGAAAAAAATACCCTCTTGCTATTTTCCTAATAGATGCAACATGGTTTACCCTTTTTAAGATTAATTAATTTAGTGGCTTTCCTAGCAAAGCTTAGTGTATACCAGGAAGGAAACACACTTCACAAGAGAGTGCCAGCACCCTACATCTCAGAGCTCAGTGTCTCTCCCTGGTAACCAGCACACAACACATTTTAAAAGTTCCAAATGACTCTCTCTTCCCCAGGAAAACAGACTCATAAGAACATATCATGATCCAATTACATGTACAGCCCCTCTAGGAAAATAAAGAATATGTGAATAATGTTTTGGGAGAATGCCTTTGGGGAACAAAAAGATTCAGATATTTAAAAATTAACTGTCCTTTCTTCAAACTCATTTAATGGGAAATAAAAGTAAAAAAAAAAGCCACAAAGAAAAATTATTTTGTATTACTAGTCAAGAAAATCTTGGATAATTAAAACTTCCTTTCATAATCTATATAGTGTCATCCTTCCATTGAAAGAATTGACATATTTTCTTTTTTTTTTATCTAGAATATACTAAGAACTTCCAAAAATTTTTTTTAATTTTTTAATTTTTTAATTTTTTTAAATTTATTTAAACACCTTAATTACATACATGATTGTGTTTGGGTTTCAGTCATGTAAAGAACACCACCCATCACCAGTGCAACATTCCCATCACCAATGTCCCAAGTCTCCCTTTGCCCCACCCGACACCCGCCTGTACTCTAGACAGGCTCTCCATTTTCCTTATACATTCTCGTTATTAGGACAGTTCAAAATGTAGTTATTTCCCTAACTAAACTCATCACTCTTTGTGGTGAGCTTCCTGAGGTGAGCTGGAACTTCCAGCTCTTTTCTCTTTTGTGTCTGAAAATTATTATTACAAGGGTGTCTTTCATTTTTCTTAAAACCCATAGATGAGTGAGACCATTTTGTGTTTTTCTCTCTCTCTCTGACTTATTTCACTCAGCATAATAGATTCCGTGTACATCCATGTATAGGAAAATTTCATGACTTCATCTCTCCTGACAGCTGCATAATATTCCATTGTGTATATGTACCACAGTTTCTTTAGCCATTCGTCTGTTGAAGGGCATCTTGGTTGTTTCCAGAGTCTTGCTATGTTAAATAGTGCTGCAATGAATATAGGTGTAAGGAAGGGGTTTTTGTATTGTATTTTTGTGTTCTTAGGGTATATTCCTAGGAGTGGTATAGCTGGATCGTATGGGAGCTCGATTTCCAGTTTTTGGATGAATCTCCATATCGCTTTCCATAAAGGTTGAACTAGACGGCATTCCCACCAGCAGTGGATAAGAGTTCCTTTCTCTCCACATCCCCGCCAACACTGTTTATTCTCATTCTTTGTGATGTGTGCCATTCTCTGTGGTGTGAGGTGGTATCTCATCGTTGTTTTGATTTGCATCTCCCTGATGATTAGTGATGTGGAACATTTTTTCATGTGTCTTTTGGCCATGTGTATTTCTTCTTTGTCAAAGAATCTGTTCATTTCTTCTCCCCATTTTTTGATGGGGTTAGATTTTTTTTCTTGTAAAGTTCTGTCAGTGCCTTGTATATTTTGGAGATTAGCCCCTTATCTGATGGGTATTGGGTGAATAGTTTCTCCCACTCAGTGGGTGGCTCTTGTATCGTGGGCACTATTTCCCTTGAGGTGCAGAAGCTTCTCAGCTTAATATATTCCCATCTGTTAATCTCTGCTTTCACTTGCTTGGAGAGTGCAGTTTCCTCCTTGAAGATACCTGTAATGTCCTGGAGTGTCTTGCCTATGTGCTGTTCTATATATCTTATGGTTTGGGAGCTGATATAGAGGTCTTTAATCCATTTGGATTTTACCTTCGTACATGATGTTAGCTGGGGGTCTAAGTTCAATTTTTTGCAAGTGGCTATCCAATTGTACCAACACCACTTGTTGAAGAGGCTTTCCCCGTTCCATTTAGGATTTCCTACTCCTTTATCAAAAATTAGGTGGTTGTATGTCTGGGGAACATTTTCTGAGTATTCAAGCCTATTCCACTGATCTGAGGACCTGTCCTTATTCCAATACCATGCTGTTTTGATAACTGTTTCTTTGTAGTACAGTTTAAAGTTGGAGAAAGTAATTCCTCCCATATTCTTTTTCCCAATGATTGCTTTAGCTATTCGAGGGTGTTTATTGTTCCAAATGAATTTCAAAAGTGTCTGATCCACTTCTTTGAAAAATGTCATGGGTATCTTTAGAGGGATGGCATTAAATCTGTATAATGCCTTGGGGAGTATTGCCATTTTGATGATGTTAATCCTGCCAATCCATGAGCAGGGTATGTGTTTCCATTTCCGCGTGTCCTCTCTTATTTCTTGGAGCAGAGTTTTATAGTTTTCCTTGTATAGGTCCTTCACATATTTAGTCAAGTTGATTCCGAGATATTTGAGTTTGTGTGGCACTATTGTGAATGGGGTTGTTTTCTTAATGTCCATTTCATCCTTATTACTATTGGTGTAAAGAAAGGCCATTGATTTTTGTGTGTTAATTTTGTAGCCTGCCACCTTGCTATATGAGTCTATTGTTTCTAGAAGCTTTTTGATAGAGTCTTTAGGGTTTTCTAAGTAGAGTATCATGTCATCTGCAAACAGTGAGAGCTTGACTTCTTCCTTTCCTATCTGGATTCCCTTGATATCCTTTTCTTGCCTAATCGCTATAGCAAGTACTTCCAGTGCTATGTTGAATAGGAGTGGTGAGAGAGGACAGCCTTGTCTTGTGCCAGAGTTTAGAGGGAAGGCTTTTAGTTTTTCTCCATTGAGGATAATATTTGCCACTGGCTTGTGGTAGATGGCCTTCACTATATTGAGAAAGGTTCCCTCCATTCCCATCTTGCTGAGAGTTTTGATCAAGAATGGGTGTTGGACCTTATCAAATGCTTTCACTGCATCTATTGATATGATCATGTGGTTTTTATTTTTCTTGTTATTGATGTTGTGTATTATGTTGATAGATTTACGGATGTTAAACCAGCCTTGCATTCCTGGGATGAAACCTACTTGATCGTAGTGGATGATCTTTTTAACGAGGCATTGAATCCTATTTGCCAGAATTTTGTTGAGGATCTTTGCATCTGCATTCATCAGTGATATTGGTCTGTAATTTTCTTTTTTGGTAGCGTCTCTGTCTGGTTTAGGTATCAAGGTGATGTTGGCTTCATAAATGCTATTTGGAAGTGTTTCTGTTTGTTCAATTTCATGAAAGAGTCTTGCTAATATTGGCAGTAGTTCCTCTTGGAAAGTTTGATAGAATTCATTAGTGAATCCATCTGGACCTGGGCTTTTGTTTTTCGGCATTTGATTACTGTTTTAATTTCATCAATGGTGATGTGGGTGTTTAGATATGCTACATCCCCTTCCTTCAACCGTGGAAGATTATAAGAGTCCAAGAATTTATCCATTTCTTCCAGGTTCTCATTTTTAGTGGTGTAGAGTTTTTCAAAGTAGTTTCTGATTACCCTTTGAATCTCTGTCATATCAGTAGTGATCTCTTCTTTTTCATTCCTGATACGAGTTATCAAGTTTCTCTCTCTCTCTTTCTTTGTTAGGTTTGCCAGTGGTCTATCAATCTTGTTTATTTTTTCAAAGAACCAACTTCTGCTTTCTTTGATCTTTCGGATTGTTTTTTGAGTTTCCACTTCGTTGATTTCTGCTCTCAGCTTTGTTATTTCCTTCTGTCTTCCTATTCTTGGGTCCTTTTGTTGAGCATTTTCTAGTTCTATTAGCTGTGTCATTAAGCTACTCAGGTAAGCTCCTTCTTTCTTCCTGATGTGGGCTTGCAAAGCTATAAATTTTCCTCTCAGTACTGCTTTTGCTGTGTCCCATAAGTTCTGATAGTATGTGTCTTTATTGTCATTTGTTTCCAGGAACCTTTTGATTTCCTCCTTGATTTCATTTCGGACCCACTGGTTATTGGCATGAGGCTGTTTAACTTCCAGGTGTTAAATTGTTTCTTCTGAGTCCCTTTGGAGTTCACAAATAATTTCAGAGCCTTGTGGTCAGCGAAGGTAGTCCGCAAAATTTCTATCCTCTTGATCTTATGGAGGTATGTTTTATGTGCCAGCATGTAGTCTATCCTGGAGAATGTCCCATGTACATTGGAGAAGAATGTGTATCCAGGTTTCTGGGGATGGAGTGTCCTATATATATACACTAGGCCTCTTTCTTCCATTTCTCTCCTCAGGTCTAGTATATTCTTGTTGGGTTTTAGTCTGGTTGACCTATCCAGTGTTGACAAAGCCGTGTTAAGGTCCCCCACAATTATTGTGTTGTTGTTGATATTATTTTTCAGATTTGTCAACAGTTGTATTAAATATTTTGCTGGCCCCTCATTCGGTGCATATATGTTTAGGAGAGTGAATTCTTCCTGCTCTACGTACCCCTTGATTAATGTAAAATGTCTGTCTTTGTCCCTTACAACCTTCCTGAGTATAAAGTTTGCATTATCTGATATTAGTATGGCCACTCCAGCTTTTTATGGGTGTTGTTTGCTTGGATAATTTTTCTCCAGCCTTTTATTTTGAGTCTATGTTTGTTCTGACTATTCAGGTGCGTTTCTTGTAGGTAGCAGAAGGTTGGATTGAGTTTTTTGATCCATTTAGCCACTCTGTGTCTCTTAACTGGTGCATTTAGTCCATTGACGTTGAGAGAAAGAATTGTCCTGGGATTTAACGCCATCTTTATTTCGAAATTTGATGTGTCTTTTGGGTAGTCTTGTCTTAGATTAGGTCTTTCAGTTTTTCTCTTAAGACTGGTTTTGTGTCTGTGAAGTTTCTGAGCTGTTTTTTGTCTGTGAAACCATGTATTCTTCCGTCAAACCGGAAAGTGAGTTTTGCTGGGTATAGTATTCTGGGTGAAGCATTCATTTCATTCAGTCTTGTCACAATATCCCACCACTGCTTTCTAGCATTGAGTGTTTCTGGTGACAGGTCTGCTGTAAATCTCAGGGAAGCTTGCTTGAACATGATTTCCCCTTTTGATCTTGCTGTTTTCAGAATTCTGTATCTGTGGGATTTGTCATTGTGACTAGGATGTGTCTTGGGGTGGTTTTTCTGGGGTCTCTTTTGGTTGGTACTCTTCGGGCATGCAGGATTTGATCACATATATTCTTTAGCTCTGGAAGTTTCTCTTTAATGATGTTCTTGACCGTTGATTCTTCCTGGAAATTTTCTTCCTGGGTCTCTGGGACTCCAATGATTCTTAAGTTGTTTCTGTTGATCTTATCATAGACTTCTATTTTCATCTGTTCCCATTCTTTGACTAATTTTTCCATTGTCTGTTCATTTGCTTTAAGTTTTTTGTCCAATCTCTCCTGCTGTATTGAATTGTTATGTATCTCATCTTCCACAGCACCAAGTCTATTCTCAGCTTCTGATACTCTGTCCCAGAGCTTATCCATTTTGTCATTCACTTCGTTTACTGACTTTTTCAGTCCTGTTAGTTGACATGTTATTTCAGTTTGGAGTTTTGTGATTTCTGTCTTCATATTTTCTTGGTTCTTATTAGTGTTCTGTTCAACTCGATCCATGGTTTCTTGGAGATTGTTGAGCATCTTCCATATTGCTAGTCTAAAGTCCTTATCTGAGAGGTTGATTAGTTGGTTGGTCATTATCTGGTCGTCAGAATTGTCATCTTCATTCTCTATGTCTAATGCTGGCCTGCGTTGTTTCCCCATTGTCACACTTGTATTGTGGGTTTTTCTACGTGTTGTGGTGGTATTCATTGTCTATATGATTCAGGCAGCACACTCCTCTGGCTCCTCCCTTTCTGGATGGGCTGACATGCCTCTAAGGGAGGGGAGTCCTCCATGGATAAAGCCTCACACTGGGTCAAATCTTAGGCCTGAGCATGCAACAGAGAAGACAGTCCGGAGAGAAATGTTTGCTTCTGTGATATAGTTCCGTTCTTAGTGTGATTTTTCCTTCTTGTTGCAATGGTGTTCTTTCCTTAGAAAGAGTGCACGGCCACGTAGCGAAGTGGAGCGGCCGTGCTCCGCTGGAGCCTCTTTTTTCCCCACTCGCAAGAGTTTCACGCAAGAGGACAGTAGACAGACATAGACAGGTCACACTCACAGTTTTTCACAGTTGGGCCCCACTGGGCCGGTGTACTTTCCCTGCCTGGTGTCACACACAGGGAGCCGGCTTTTGCAAAGCCTTGCCGGTTTTCATGCTCTGTAGTCCCTCCCTGAAAATGGCGTCTGGGCGAGCGAGGTTTCTGGAGCCTCTTTTTTCCCCACTCGCAAGAGTTTCATGCAAGAGGACAGTAGACAGACATAGACAAGTCACACTCACAGTTTTTCACAGTTGGGCCCCACTGGGCCGGTGTACTTTCGCGGATTTTCCCCGCCTGGTGTCACACAGAGGGAGCCGGCTTTTGCAAAGCCTTGCCGGTTTTCCAGAATTGACATATTTTCACAGAGTGATGTGCATATATAAGACACACATGTAGATCCTATAGAAAGATTGTGCTGCTCTTGGAAAACATGGAAGGAAAGAAATTGGAAAGAAACTTTTGTATGAAAGTTGTCAGCAAGCCAGTCTCCCAACTCTATTGTCCTAGGACTTTTAATTTTTGATTAGGATTATAGTTTGGGTTTGGTTAGGGTTAGGGCTAGGGCTAGGGCTAGGGCTAAGGCTAAGTTTATTTTTTTAGGTTTTTAAATTTTCTTTTTTTTAGTTTTTGGGTCACACCCAGCTGCGCTCAGAGGTCACTCCTGGCTCCACACTCAGAAATCACTCCTGGCATGCTCGGGGGACCATATAAGATGCCGGGATTCGAACCACCATCCTTCTGCATGCAAGGCAAACACCTTACCTCCCTTCTATCTCTCTGGCCCCAGGTTTTTTCAATTTAATCACTGTGTTGACAAAATGTTCATACTGGGGTTTCAGTCACAGAATGTACACCACCGTTTACCAGTGTGATCTTCCCACCACTAATTTTCTTCCATGTCCCACCCCCATATCAATTCCCTGCCTGTCTTTAGATAGGCATTTTGCCATTTTGCCTCACTCTTTCTCTCTCACTATCATTAAAGCGGTAGTTGTCACGTGGTTAGTGCTCTAGCTTCACTCACTGCTCTTTGTGGAAAGCTTCACTGTAGTATATGAAAAAGTTTCCATAAGATTATCCTTGGAATTGTTGTATATAAAAGTGTTTCCTTAGGATTGTTCTGTGACTATTGCCCCACCTAGCCCTTCCAGGTGGGGTGCTGTGGAGTTGGCAATAAATAGCTTGATGGACAGGGGAGAGGGGCTTCTGCGAAAGCTGCTGGCTGCAGGAGGATTCTCTGGCTCTCTTTGCCCAATCTTTTACACCCTATCCTTCTTGTCTGTGTGGATTATTATTTGCTGCAGATAAATATTACCAAGGTCTTCCCCTGAAAGGGGACAAGGGGACGGGAAGTAATTTCTCATTCTGGGGACTGTTCTTGGATTCGCAAATACCCAGCAAAGTTAACAGCGAAGATACCTTACACTTTACATCATGAGTTGGTCCTTTCTCTAGGTGCTCAGCTCTATTGTCTCTGGATATTTACTGTCAAACTGTCTTTTTTACCTTTATATCCTGCAGATGAGTGAGTCTATTCTATGTATATCCTTCTCCCTCTCGCTCATTTCATTCAGCCTAATAGTCTCCATGTCCATCTATGTATAGGAAAATTTTATAACTTAATTTTTCCTAATAGCTGCATAGTATTCCATTGTGTAAATGTACCACTGGTTCTTTAGCCAGGCACCTGGGTCGTTTTCACATTCTGGCTTTGTAAATAGTGCTGTGATAAGCATAGGGATATAGAGAGCATTTTTATATTGTGTTTTTGTATTCATAAGGTATAGTCTTAGGAGTGGTATTGCTGGATTATATGGGAGCTCAAATTCCATTTTTTGAGGAATATAGATATTGTTTTCTAGAAAGACTGGACTAGATAGCATTCCCACAAGCAATGAATGAAAATTTCTTTCTCCCCGCATTCTCATCAGCACTGATTGCTCTTGTTCTTTGTGATGTGTGACAGTCTCTGTGGCTTAAGATGATACCTTATTGTAGTTTTGTTTTGCACCTTATTGGTGATTAGTGATGTGGAGCATTTTGTCATGTGCCTCTGGCCATCTGCAATTTTTTCTGAGGAAATATCTATTCATTTGTTCTCCCCATTTTTAATGGGGTTAGATTATTCTTTCTTGTTAAGTTCTGTTAGTGCCTTGTATATCTTGGGTATTATCCCCTTTTCAATGGGTTATAACTCCATACAACAGAAGAGACTGAAAAGAGCTTTAAAAAAAATTGACCAGACAATGGAAAAAAATCCTCAAAGAATGTAATCAGATAAAAACAGAGGTCTGCAATAAACTCAATAGAAACAACATAATAATCAGTGAAGTCCCAGAGGCCCAGGAAGAAATTCTCCATGAAAAATCAACAGTCAAGGACATCATTGCTGAAAAATTCCCAGAGCTAAAGTGTGCATACTACATGCCCAAATAGTACTGGCTAAAAGAGATCCAAACAAAAACACCCCAAGGCACATCTCAATCATAATGACAAGTCCCAAAGATAGGAATGTCCTAGGACAATGGCAATGAGTGAGAGAAGTAGAATGCCAGTCTCAAATACAGGTAGGAGGGGAGAAGATTGGGGGCATTGGTGATGGGAATGTTGCACTGGTGAAGGGGGTGTTCTTTATATTTATATATAGGAGGTGTTTATATATATATATATATATATATATATATATATATATATATATATATATATATGACTGGAACCCAACTACAGTTATGTTTGTAATCAAGGTGCTTAAAGATATTATAAAAAAAGATGATTTGCTTTGGGCAATAAGCTGTGTCTGATGCTTGGAACTTGTATCATATCCCAGCTTCTTGGCTGATAACTTACATTATACTCCAAGAATAATCTTTCTTTTATATAGTGATAACAATTCCTTATTTCTAAAGATTTATTTATTATTTATTTTTGTTTTTTTGGGTTATACCCAGCAGTGCTCAAAGGTTATTCCCAGCTCTATGCTCAGAAATTACTTGTGGCAGGCTCAGGGGATCATATGGGATGCAGGGATTCGAACCACCATTCTTCTGCATGCAAGGCAAACACCCTACTTCCACGCTATCTCTCCGGCTCCAACAATTCCTTATTTCTTTGCAATTAAAACTTTATTTACTTATAAAATTCTTTCTTGAATTTGAGTTTCAATTGGGCAAATTTATAAATGTAAATTTGCTTCTACTTTTTGTCACTTTAAATTATCAGCCAAATAATCTGGAACCGGATCATTTGGGAGAGACTAATATGTCATGTATAAACTTGCTAACATCTATTACTTGAGTTCTCGCAATTAACCTAAGGTCAGGTGAGAGTTTTCTGGCCACTGCATCCAATATTACCAACTTGTTTAGGTAGGTGGACAGAAGTTCTTTTTTTTTTTTTTTTTTGCATGATAAGCAGAGACTTGAAGATCTTCCTCACAAAGCCACAAAGTTTCCACAAAGCCAGTATTTTGGCCAAAGTCACAAATCTCCTAAGGAGTGTGAGTGGGTGAACTGCTCGAGTTTCTTCTGACCCCATGATGCCTATTTCTTTTCTGCTACTATAACTTTGGAGATTTGATGATAGTATCACTTTCAGGTAGAATTTTGGTGGGACTTAGGAACATGACTAACATTGTAGGTTCTTTAATCAAATTCCTTGTTGTACATGTTACCCAAAATGTATACAGACACACCCACAGTGCCTATAATATTACACTAATAAGCTAATGAGATTGTGAACCTTGGGCACATTGGGGTCTAGTCTGTCTGCACCTGTTTGGGATCTGAAAGAAGTTTTTGTTCTTGGTCATCCATCTAATGAAGGGCTTCTTGTAGTGACCTGCAACTTGTGCGTGTGTGCGTGTGTGTGTGTGTGTGTGTGTGTGTGCATGTGTGTGTGTGTGAGAGAGAGAGAGAGAAGTAGAAACATTATTGCCTTTATTTCTGAACACCTCTTGAAGTCTGCCTAAGAGTTTTAGAGAGAAAGATCTCAGGCTAGAGAACTAGAGAGCAGGGAGTAGAAGGAGGCCTGGATGCCTGTAGTTCTGGAGCTGATTGTGGAGACCTGCAGTTCTGGGGTTTGAGAAAGAGGAGAGAGAAGTGGAGCAAATTGCATCCTGATGATATCTATCTATCTATCTATCTATCTATCTATCTATCTATCTATCTATCTATCTATCTATTTCAGATATATATGCTGATGCTCTTCATATAACAAGCCAGCTCAGCTGGGGTGGTAGGCTGGGCTTTTAGTTTTTAGCCTGGCCTGTAGGCTCTGCTCTGGTATTAACCTGAAATCCCAATAAGTGCCAAGCTCTCCTTTTTATAGTAGGGCATTTGTAAGTTACAGTGAGGCATGTTCCAATTCAGGGGTGTGGGTCTCTGTCCAGGGCAGCGTGTTCCAGTCCAACTGCCATTATGGGGGATGTCATCATCCCTTAAAGGTACATTGACTAATTCCCTTAAATACATCAACACTTCTAGGCTCAGCTCCATTCTGCCTGGCTCCCTAAATGCATCCCTGCTGAATCTCCTCTCCCTTCACCCCTCCCCCAGGCTGGGAGGGGTCTGAGGTTGGTAACTAAGGCCTGGGGAGGGGTGAAGGGAGAGGAGATTCAGCAAGAAGCCTCAGTAGGAGAAGCCTCAGGAGAAAGAGGCAGGATGGAGAGATGATTAGGTGCAGAGAGGCTTAGAAGCCATGTAAGATACACACATGGTGGTTAGAGCCCTATAATAAAGCTTCAGGTCTCCTGACTTCTACTGACTGCTGTGGATCATTTCCTCGCTGTTATCCTGAACCCTCAGACCCACTGGCTAGAAGGGGGTGCAGACGCGGGGCTGAAGGAGAAAGGCCTCACCATCCACTCCATCCACCACCATCAAGGTCTCTTACTAATTTAATTAATACTACACATTCCCATTCCTCATTTATCTAAAACACAGAATTACAATAACTATGATATTAAATTAGAAAAATTTGTAGTTTGTATTTTTCTTTAAGTTTGGACAATATTTTTTCACCTTTCAGAATTTTCTCTTCATCACTCTTCAATGGACTTTGCTATTTTATTTTATTTTATTTTTTTCCCAGTACTTCAGGATCTAAAATTTAAAAACCTGGACATTTCCTTTTATGATGTGATAATCATGAATTTACTTAAGAAAAGACATACTGCTAAATAACTTCCTTAGTGTGTGCATCTATCATAGAAACATTTGAAGATCACCAGTCATGATGGAGAAGAGAAGGAAGAATAAGACATTGACTACTGGAAGAGGAAATGGACAAGCCAGGAGATAAAAGTGTGCCTTCTCTATACGCTTAAGCAAACTTGACACATTTTGTGCAGGAATAAAAGGTTTGCTTCTCTGAACTCTGCTAACTGGATCAAGATGATATAATCTGGTTTCCCTGGGATGATTGAATCTCACCCAAGCACATGATTTCATTTGATTTCAAGGGTTTCTTCCCGATCCTCGTGCCCCACCCAGATGCACCCCATTAGCTCCCTGGGTTGACTAGATATTTATCTTAGTCATTCTACCCGCCTGATTGCTGTTCTTCTTCTCATCTCTGCTTTGTACAGGGCTTTGAGGAAGGGAGGTGCTATAATTGATGCCTCTTCTTCACAAGTGCAGGGTTATACAGAGGTCACTCAGCAAGAATCCTCGACTAATGGACTAATGTCCACACACTGGCAAAGACCTGCTACTAATCCTTAACAACACCAGAACTAAGGTCAGCCCAGGAGCTTCCATTTGATGCCACTGCCTTAGACTCCTTCATTGTTCTTCCCCTCATTCGAAGCCACTGCTCTGGTTACAATTCTCCAAATTCACTCTAATGGCATGGGACTGCTTACTCCTAGGTTGTAAACTTGGGTTATTTCTTATTCTCCTTACTCCTCCAGAGCCTTCACTATTTTTTTCAGTAATTTAGTAATTTGAAATAGATCCTGACCTACATATTGGCAACATCTCCTTCTTCTTTACAGTCTCCCGAACCCCCCAAAGGAAAAAAAAACTGTATGGAAATAACAGTAAGACTTCACCTATAAGTCACCTTACATGATGCATTTTTATTCTTTCATGCCATCACTGAGACTCAAATATATGAATTCACTGGAAGTGGTCAGTGGTTACACGAGACACCTGGGTCCACATCCACTGTGACATCTGAATACAGCTGAAATAACAGTGCCACAACAAAGTTTCTGGGATCAAGAATCTTCCAATGACCTCAGAGACAAGGAAAAAAATCTCTGTGGTCCATGACCCATCATAGGAGATGATTGTTAAGCATTGGAAAAAGAAAGAGACCTCATCAATTTCCAAATCATTCATGAAATACTCATTTCCTGGTGTCAACACCTCCTCCTCAGAGACCAGGAGTTCAGACCTTCCTCCCAGGAGAACAGCCAGATTGTTAGAAATGAGAGTATGAGCCGTTCAGAAGCAGAAGACAGTGGCCTTATGATCCAAGTGGGTGGCCAAGCAAGTATTAAGAAATAACAGGGAAATACAAAAGTCATTTTGTAAATGCAATTAAAGTGTAGTAAAACTGGCTTATTATTTTATACAACTATAAGGAAGCAAAATGAAAGGAAACCATTTTTAATCCCTTAGGACTGCCACACAAAGCACCATTAATTAGTAGTTAAAAAATTGACAGGTGATGGGACCAGAGAGATAGTACAGTGAGTAGGGTCCTTGACCTTGTTTCAATTCCCCACATGACAGTTGGATTGGTCTCTCCCCTCACAATCTCATTTTAACTAACTTCATCTGCAATTACCTTAATAGCAGAGAATGTCTTATCACATAGTAGGAGTTAGAAATTCAATTTAGAGATTTTTGGAAGTCTTACTTCAACATATTAATGATTTATTTTCTGACTTTTAGGCACCCACAAACTGTTTTCCCAAATGGCTAAACCAGACATTTCCATTAACTGTGGGTGAAGTTTCCTTTTTACCATAGTCTCACTAATATCAGCTGCTTCCTATATTTTTGATATGTGGTTCTCAATGGCACGAGATAATGTTTCCTTGTATATTTGATTTATATTTCCCTAATACTAAGTGATGATGATATATGCATATCTATGTTCAATGAAAGACAAATAAATAAAACTATTAATATATAAATTCAATGGAATTATAAAAGCATTAGAAAAGATGAAAGATAAAATCATACAGTTTGCAACAAATTGGGTGGAATGAAAAGTATAGGATGAGCAAAAGAAGTCAGAAAGGGCCATAGAAGTAGTTCAGCAGGTAAGGTACTGCCTAATATGCCATAAGGAGCCACATATAGATCTCTGATAAGACCATTGCCAGGAGAGATATGTGAGCATAGAACTAGATAGAAGTGAGTCCTTAGCATCACAGGATGTGGCCCCCTAAATCAAAATAATAAGAAGAATAAGAATAAAATTAAGAATAAGAAAGGCAAGCCAGAAGGACTGGTATCTGATGGTTTCACTCATTTATGTTATATAGAAAAGAAACAGGTATTAGTATCAAATTATACCCAAATCTATATTATAAAGGGGAGGTGGTGAGGTTGACTACAGGGAATGGAAAGGCACTGGGGAGGGGACTTGGGCAATTTGAGGGTAGTGAGGTATACTAATTGTGTCCATAAAAACCATAATGAGACCTAAATTAAAATAAATGCTTCACATGTGTTTGGAGGATTAGGTAATATTTAAATAATCTGTATAATATTATGGTTCAGAATTTGTAATGAATAAAATTCCTTTCATGTTGTTTTTTCCTTGATGCCTAAGCAACAAGTGCACTTACTTGTCATTCATATATATATATATATATATATACACATACTTAAGACTATATGTTTATAGGGCTATATATATATTCCTTCCTTTTATAGTCATTTTAGAGCTTTAATCCTTGCTATTATGTCATCCCTAACTCTAGTGAAATACTCACCTTCTGCTCAAGACAATCTCTTAGTACAGGTACCTAGTAACATTCCTTGATTCTCTTGGTAAAGCTTTATTTTATAGTTCTTCAGTATGTGGTATTAATCCTTTAATCATATAGGTAACTTAAACATCTTCTGAGATTACTGCATTTCACAAAGGACAAACAAAGCCAAAGGACTTCCCTTTAAATTTGAAATTTTGCTGACTCAAGGACATGGAGCATTTTTTGAGGCCTTTGCTATCAAATCCCATCAAGGAGAGGTGAAAACTGTACCCATGATGCCTCCTATATTTGCCAAAAGTATTATTCACCTCATTTTGGGTTCCAAGAAGCATTCAAGCATATAATAAAAGGAATTTGAACAAGTTTGGACTCTTACAATTAGGCAATGTTGCAACATGTCATTTCTCAACTTCTAAGTAGTATCTTCTTATATAGGGGAAAAAATGACGACTTTCCAGTGATACAAAGTGCCGCCATATATTCAACTTTCTTATCATAATCAGAGAAAATTAGTGCAAGTTTAAACAAAGTTGATGGGTATACAAACCATTTTTCACCTTTGCATAATAAATGTAAACTTCTGGGAATGAGGCTAAATAATAAATTTATAATTCATGGAAATTTCTGGGCATACTAATTTTTTAAAACTGTTATTAGCCCATAAATCTCAGGGTAACTTACTACTGAAACATTCAAGGCAATAACTGGCTACCTCATCAGTCTTCAGTTCCTGGGACTAGCCTGGCTGTATTTTTAGGAATCTACAAAACTGTCGCATGGTTTCTGATGATCACTTAAGGGTCTATGATAGAGAAAAGAGGGATTATCTGGAGTCAAACTTAGGTTTTCTTAGCCAGTTTAGACATAGCAAACTGAAAATGTTTATAGAAACAAGATCAACAAAGCGGTTCTCTCCAAAATTCCTACTTCAAAAGCAGCAGCTTCATGATTTTGTAGAGAAGAGAATTGAGTTCACTCACATTGCCACTTCCTGGCAGGAGCGTTAAGAATTTTTGCGTTATTTTGAATATTTTCCCATTTCTTTAGATTCCAGGAAGAATCAAGAACTTTCCTCTACCTGAATCCCTGTGTGAGTCTAACCAAGACAAGACATCTTCATTTCCTCTATATGAATCTGTAGCAAAAACAAGAAATAAACCCATTTTACAGTCTATTAAGAGGAATAGTGCAAAGCTTAATTTCTCTAGCTGATATTTCTATTTGCATATGCCATATACTCAAGAATTCTTATGTTCAATTGTTTAGTCTCTTACAGTGAGTCTTCTAAAAATAATAGTGTTCTGTACAATGCAAAGAAGAGCATAATTAATATTTTTGTTGAAAATAATAACTTATCCAGAATTTTGCATTGGCATCATTGTTTACTGTCCATCAGGTTCATTAATATTATTTAAATCATTGTGATTTATAAAGTTATTCATCATTGGCCTTTAGTGACAATTTTTCAGCACCAATCCCTCCATCAGTACCAACCTCCCACCTCCAATGTTTATATTCCACCTAGTCAACTTTGGTTGTTAAAGTTATTCTCATGATTCCACTGTGTTGATTCTGTGGCCTGGATATTAAGTTCTGTACTTTCTTCTTTTTAAAAGTTGTTTTATTAAAACACCATGGTTACAAAATTGTTCATTGTTGTCTTTAAGTCAAACAATGTACACCATCCTTCACCAGTGCTCCCTTCCTGTCACCCATGCCTTTTATTTCCCTCTTCCCCAACCTTGCTCTAGGTCAGGCGATTTGCTTCTCTCTTTCTTTTGACACTGTGGTTTGCATATTTTAATGGGGGGATCCTTGCCTTTTAGTTTCTTCATTTTCAAAGCTGAGTTCCTCTCCAGAGTGATCAGTTCTATCATTGTCCTAATAGATCCTTCTTTATTCTAGCTACACTCACTGCTCTTTGTGGTAAGCTTTCTACCCTGGGCTGAACCTCCTGACCTTTGTCTCTATTGTTTCCAAATTAAGACAAAAGCTTTAACCTTGGGAAGGGCAATAGAGATGTCTCAGATGACTCATCAAGGGTTCCTATTGCTTATGTGACTTTCTTACTAGCAGTGTCCAGGGCCCATGTAAAATACGCACCTTGACACCCTCCATCTAGCTGAGGCATAGTTGTGAGAGTCATTTCCATCATGCATGAAGGACAGTGAAAATCCAGGATGGCAGTGGTCACAGTCATCAGAGAAATGTTTCCGCAAGTCCTTCAGTACCACAGGCTTCCAGCAGTGCTTCACTCATAGAACAAAATACATATGTGTGTATTTTGTTTTCCCATGAACACTGTAAGAAATGAAGTTTTGATCTACCCGGAGACCATCCACTTCCCCTCTTTATAGACTGTGTGGCTTCCCATAAGGTGTTTCATCAGGCTCCAGTCTTTCTACTTAACCTGAGTAGAAAAAGGCAAGAACATTAAACATGATCTGACAAGAACGAAACAGTCCTCTCCTGGGACAATGGGACACAGCGACACAGCTTCTTCCTGACCTGACAGTGCACCTGTGGGTGGGACTAAAGATCTCTATGGGTTCTTTTACAGGTCCAATGATGGCTATACCATTTCTGTGGAATAGATGGTGACCAGAAGTGCTGGTGGGTACAATAAAACTTACTGCACTGAGCATTTTCTAACAGTCTGACTAACAAAGGATGACTCAGAAATAAGAGGAAGTTCAGGGAATTAGGAGGTTTTGAACCTTCTCATGGATTATGAGGCACTACCCAAACAGTAACAAAAGAGAACACTAGACAAGCTGCTGACATACTTAGCACAAAGATAGAGACTGTATGAGTTGGTTTAAGAACCATGTCAACATGCCATGAGTCTTCTCTTCATAGAACCAGGCAGTTCTCAATTTGCACCATAGAACCAGTGTCCTGGAGTATTGAACAGGACATAGGGACAAAAAATCTAACCAAAAAGAAGTCATTGGCATATCTAATTGTGTGGGGAAAGGGAATATTACTTTCAGCCTTCTGTCAGGGTGCATTTAATATAAGAGTGACCCATCATGGTGGGATGAAGAATACAGGTTCGAAATAGCGTTTGAGCACATCCAAGTATCATGATGGCCACTTGAAGGTAGAGATGTATTATTTTCCCCTATGTTAAAATTTACTTTTTTGTTTTGTTTTGTTTTGGGCCTGCATCAGAAAGTGCCCAGAGGTAACTCCTGGCTGTACTCAGGAATCACTTCCTGGTGGTGGTGCTTATATGCAATGCCACAAATTGAACCCATATTGGTTATATGCAAGACAACAACTTTACCCACTATGCTATCACTCTGCCCACCCTATTTCTACATTTAACTTATCATTGTGTCTATGTCCATGTCTTGAGGTAAAAATGTGAAAAATTTTCTAGAATCCTTCTCTGCTTTAAATCCTCTCCAGAGAGAAGTTGAAATCTCAGCTCACATGATGCTGGTTTCTGTAGCTTTGGGCAATTAGTTTACTAATACATTATGTCATGTTCACATCAACAAATATCAGATGTATTGACCAAGATGTTATAAACCGAATAAAATAAAGTCCCTTGAATCTAAGAGGAGTTCATCATGTGTTTCATCTTCACATCTTCTCTAACTAAATTCCTTTAACCCATGATGAAGTGAGGGTCTGTAGATAAAGTATAAAAGCTCTTGGTCTGGAAACTAGAAGATTTTGACCCCACCTGGCTTTGGGGCCACAGATTTGGAGCTTTCCCTCCTCTTACACAACACCTTTGTCTCCTCTTAAAGGTTCCCTTTCACTTGTATTTTGGTCCTGTTCTCCCTTCTCTGGGAAGTGAATGATGCTATAACCTGTGTGTTTTGAACCACATGGACCTAACAGAAGGATATTCTACATAGCAAGTCTCCTTTAGGTGAATGAGGACAGGTACTGGGGCTGTCTTGAGGCACTGAGTGATGACACTGTGAATCACACTGTGATATTGCCTCTATCAGGCTACTCAATACCAGAGATCATGCATCACAGCCTAAAATGTCTGTCTGCAGATGGGTATGGGAATGTTGAGATTAGGCATTCCTGCAAGATTTCCTGTGTTCTGTTTTTCCTAGCTGACCCAGACAGGCTAAGCAATGTCTCAAGCTGTTCAGAACTCCCAGCATCTGACTGACTGAGAACAGAAAGTGCAGCCTAGTTTACCCAGAATGGGTGAATGGGAAGAGGAGAGGAGGCATTGTTCTCACCCACAAGCTTTTTTTCAGGCTCATATGGACTAAATTTATTTAAATAGGTCAGTTTTGTTTAGGATACTTTATTAATTCATTCTAATTTCTTAATAGTCTGGAAGTTTATTTAGAAATTTTCCAAAAGAAGAAAAATTTGTCAAGATCAATAAACAATCACAAGAAAACAAAACTTTTAATTAATATTAGTTTATCTAAGCTGTGACTTGTTTCCAATTCAACAAAAAATCCCACTATATATCCTTTATAATAGGCAAATATATTGTATCTTTTTTATAGTACAGCTATGCAGTTATATAAGTAGTAAGGTCTGGGAAACATAACATTTAATTCATAATTCAATATTTGTACTAGAACTTGAAGTTGGGCCTGTTCATTCTTTTTCTGGAACCTCAGGGGGGTGACAGAGGATATCAGTGGGAACAATTAGCATTTCTTACACTGCTGTAATGTATGGGTTTAGCCCTCCTACACCCCAGAACCTACCAGAGGAGTTGGCTATGTGTGCAGTTGTATGAGTGTAGATATCTCCTGTTTTATGAAAACTCCAAGACTGACCTTTCCCCACACACCAGAATCCACATGCAGATTTGGGAAAGCAGAAAGAGCAGAGAGGAGTGGGTTACCTAGGCTCTGGTTAGAGTCTGAAAATGACTGAAACTATCTGAAGATTCTCCATGTCCCCCTTAACACACATGGTCCTGCTCCACCAGACTCCATGCTTCTCTCTGGCTCTGCCAGACAAAAATTAGAGACTGGCAGCTGAATCTCACTGCATGTTTCCAATTCTGACACCCAAATAGCCACCTGCCTGAGTCCTTCCATGACCAGATGCAGGGAGACCTGCAGAAGGGGAGTCAGGCCATATGGGAGTAAAGGCCTGTATCTCTGAGAAAGCTGCAGGGATGCTGGTAGCCATACAAATCTGAGTGGGATTGCAGATCTCTGCTATCATGTAATCATTGTTTTTCTGTAGCTACAGTATTTTTCATGGAATAATTAAGTTTTTAATTAGTATTAGAGATTAGATAACATGGTTATAATAGTGTTAATATTTATGGAATTGAAGTACAAACTTAATCTTCTTTATTACTACCAAAAAACCAAGAACACTTTACCAATTCCTCATGTTATTTCTAGACTGATTATTCGCTCATCCTTACTCCACTGAGTTTTATAATCCCAGGCCAAGGACTTTTCATAATTCAGTACAACCTATTCCCTGTTTTGTTGAAATATGGAATTTCTGGGTCATAAAAATTCTATTCTTACTTTCTGATAAATCTTCATACTGTTTTCCATTAACATTGATCATATTACATTCCCATCAACAGTGAGGGAAGATTCCTTTATCACCAACAACACTGACTGTTTCTGTTTTCATATAATCCATTCTCATTGGTATGAGATATCTCACTGTACTTTAATTTGCATTTCCCTTGTAGAAAGTGACTATGAACAATTTTTAATATGCTTATTAAGCTCATTCCCCAAGATGGGCAGAGAAACACTTCATTAAATTATAATCCCAGGCCAAGGACTTTTCATAATTCAGTACAACCTATTCCCTGTTTTATTGAAATATGGAATTTCTGGGTCATAAAAATTCTATTCTTACTTTCTGATAAATCTTCATACTGTTTTCCATTAACATTGATCATATTACATTCCCATCAACAGTGAGGGAAGATTCCTTTATCACCAACAACACTGACTGTTTCTGTTTTCATATAATCCATTCTCATTGGTATGAGATATCTCACTGTACTTTAATTTGCATTTCCCTTGTAGAAAGTGACTATGAACAATTTTTAATATGCTTATTAAGCTCATTCCCCAAGATGGGCAGAGAAACACTTCATTAAAGGAATATAAGTATGACAACAAGGCATCTGACCGCTTTTATTATTTTTAATTCACATTTTATTTAGATTGGAATAAACTATAGGAAATTGATTTTTTTTCACTGAAGATAAAAATCAGTATGCTCATATTATTCTTTTGAAAAAAAGCACAAAAAGTTATTTTCTTATTGATTATCCAAGTTTGCTTATGTATCAAGAAGAGACAGTAGCTACAATCATATAAGAAAGATAGAAGGAAGCAGGAAAATCAGTTGTCAGAATCCAATGTCTCTAATTCTATGTTAACCGGTAAACAGAGTTAGTTTTCATATGCCTGCTAAAATCTTATGTAAGTTCAACAAAGAATGTAAACAGTAAAAATTAGATATGGAATCACAATGGAGACTCATTCACTCATACTGTAATTAGTTCTTATTTATTTGATAAAGACAAAAATCTATGCTTTAGGATATTTTTGTTTGTTTTCAGGGGTCTCTAACTCAATTTACCTGGGGCCGCAGGAGGCAAAGTCCACATGATCCTTGAGTGCAAAGTCAGTAGTAAGCCTTGAATATTGGAGGGTGTGACCCAAACAACTAAAACAAAACAAAACAAAACAAAAAAAGATTCCTCTAGGTCAGGGCCACAAAATGTTGTATGGAGGGCCGTTTGCGCCCACGGGCCGCGAGTTTGAGACCCCTGGTTAGGGTCATGGAATCATTTGAGTTTGTGGATTAAGCTATCTTTCAGGCCACCATTACTTAAAATTCTTCCACCTTTTCTTTCTGTGTCACCTACTTACACATTTTATTAATGTTTAATGACCAACCATTGATGCCTGATTCTACTTTCTTTGCTTTGTCTTTTATATTGAATAATTTTTATCACTAAATCATCAGAATCTCAATCTCTTCTTCAATATTTCATTAGCTCTGTATTCCTAGTTGTTAGGCCCAGAACATTAAGAGATACAGCAAAAGACAGCAGGATCCAGGAGTCTGGTAAACATTTTCTCCATTAATTCCGAAGCAACCATCCAGAAAGAATAATTGGGCATGGTTGGAGGCAGAAGTCTCCTCATCCCCACTTCAGCTTTATATACCTCTTGGCCCAACGGCCATCCTGTGGAAGTTACAAAAGGCGAGGCTTGTGGTAACTGACATTTTCACTCTTAAAATAAGGTAACAGCTAATGGCAGATCAGAAGTCATAAGAGAATCTGATTCCTTATATCTCCTGTAGAAAATAAAGTTAAGGAGTAGGAATAAATAACAGTATCCAATATTGTTTTAAACTGCTGATTAAATTTCAGGTAGGTCATATACAAAGGAGTTCAGCTGATGATCTAATCTATTGGTGCAAGTGAGTCAGGAAGTCAGTGGCTCTCTTTAGGTTCAGAACCAGATCCTTGAGCCAGGATCCCAGCCGAAGAAGCCAATTCAATTAGGTGGTGGACTGGTTGCAAGCAGTCCTTTTTACTTATTAGGAATTCTTTTACTCCTAATAGGGGCAACTGGCACTCCATTACAAAGGGATCAGAAGAGAAAAAGAAACTTTGTTTAATAACAGTAAAATAGGAACCTGTTGTAAGAGGTGTAGAACAAAAAGAAAAGCTGTTTAGTATCTGTAGAAGCAGCCCAAATAAATAGTATTAGAAAATAGCCTAAAAGAAAGAAAAATGGAAACATCAAGGAACTACTTAGATCAAAAAATGTTATTTTAAAGTTGTCCCAAGTGCAGGGCATTGTTAAAACCGATACAAAAAATCCAAACTTATAATTACCTTCCTTCAAGAAGTGAAACCCTGATCTTTTAGGAACTGGGGTGATAAGATCGTCTGACTAATTCCTGCTCCTCTGGGACTTCGTGAGGTTTCCAGAGTTGTACTTTTTGATAACTACCTAATAGAGAATAGAGAAAACGACAAACTTAAATTTTTACCATGTAAACAGATAAATAAATACATTTTAATTAATGTACAAAAGCATAAATGCAGCTAAACTTCTTGAAAAACAAGAGGATTCTTCACATAGTTTCTTAAAGTGATAAAAAGACTAAAAGTCTTTCAGAGTCCCAGAGATATCAACTTCTGATGAAGCATAATGGAATCCAAGAGTTTCTTTTTTGAAATGTTCTCTATAGAAATATAAGCATAGCCTTTGCCTCTAATGATTAAATTGCTTGCTACCCAATCTCTATCAATTTGCACCCATAGAGGTAAATTAATTTTTCTAAGTCCATACATAATCTTAAAAGTGTTTTTCAGTAGCTGTATGGATGAGTTTTGAGGTAACTTTACAAAAATTAAAGAAAATAATGTTAAGAATTAGAAATCAAGTGGTATATACC
This sequence comes from Suncus etruscus, assembly GCF_024139225.1. Taxonomy (NCBI): domain Eukaryota; kingdom Metazoa; phylum Chordata; class Mammalia; order Eulipotyphla; family Soricidae; genus Suncus; species Suncus etruscus. The sequence continues at coordinate 45,864,122 of NC_064862.1, read as the reverse complement.
CCCTTTTTCTTTCTTTCTTTCTTTCTTTCTTTCTTTCTTTCTTTCTTTCTTTCTTTCTTTCTTTCTTTCTTTCTTTCTTTCTTTCTTTCTTTCTTTCTTTCTTTCTTTCTTTCTTTCTTTCTTTTTCTTTTTTTTTTTAATAATTGGCGCTTGACAGTTCTTTGAGCATATTCAACAATAGCTTGTCCTTTAGAATTACAGGGATTACCAGTGATATGTTTGATTTGCCATTCTTTGCAAAATTATTGAAAAGTTTTAACTAATGTAGGATGGGAACACTCATGACAGAAAAGCATTCTAATAAAAAGAAACAGTTTTAGTTCTTTCTAAAGTCACAGGGACAGCCCATATAAATGAAGTAAGTATCAAAAACCACATGTAAAAATGGTTTGTGTAGGAAGAGGTGCATATAAGTGATTTGCCATATTTGCCATATTTCTATATCTATTTGCCATATTTCATTTGTCTTCAGACTTCAAGGGTTAGCTTCAGCCACATGAGGGGTGCGATGCACACAAATAAAGCAAGTACAGACTATTTGTCTGGTTTGTTTGGTTTGTCTTAGTGGGATGCTATAATGTACATAACAGCAATTGGCATTTGTGTGTAAAGCATTAAGCTCTTTTACAGGTGACTTAAATATTGGCATTACTAGATGATCAGTGGATTCATTTCCTAAAGCTATTGTACAAGGGAGACCAGAATGAGATCTATATAAATGATGAAGTGGGGTCAGGGCACTTTGGTAAAATAGCTTTCAGTTGTTGAAGCGATTGTGATGATTATGGAAGCAGTGACAGTTCCAGGGGAAGGCCAACCACACAGGCTTAGTCACTTACTATATTGCATGTGGGAGAGTACATAAATCAAAGTGGCAAATTCCACTTGAAGAGTTGAATTATAATTAGTACACACTCTTGTGGTCAGAAATGGGCCAACAATCCCATCTTTCCCCGAGATTGAGCCATAAATATAAAATGTCAGCACATTAGGAATAGGAGAGGAGCAAATGATGGAAGAGATTATAAAGGGAGGCCTTCTGAACATATCCCAAGTTTTTCCTGCCAGGTAGTGGGAGGAAAATCTCCTGAGAAATCAACCAAAGCTCTTTGTTAAACATCACTAAGAAGTAATATTGAGTCAATTTTCTTTTTATATATGAGTAGAATAATGAGAATAATATAATGGTCATATCCCAGTAAAGCACACACTTGCAAACTATCTTTAATTATTAGAGCAGCTATTAATTCCAAATATGATACAATAGTATGAGGTTGTTTATCATGTAAATAAGTCCATTCTAATGGACAAGATAATTGGACATTTACAGCAGTTGGTGGTTGACTTGTTGAAAAAGTACTAATCATATCTTTCTTCTAGGGATAAAGAGAGAAATATAGGACTTCTGGAGGTCGTTCATAAATAACTGCAATTTCTTCTGAGCCTTCAACAGTTTCTAAACATGATTGACTGTTTTGAAGTCTTTTCAGTATATGGAAATTTTCTGAGGACATACTGTAGTACACTCAAGAACATAACTAAAATATTAATTATGGGCAGCATCTGATTTTTTATTGCACCTCTTAATTCAGCTGCCTCTAGCTATTTCTTTATATCTTCATATTACATTTTAAGCTCCCTTTTTTCTTTTTCAAATAATTTTTATTGGGACCAATGTGAACTACAAGTTGTATTTAAGTCATAGTTGTATTTAAGGCACATAGTGACAGTGAATTAGGGCCATTCCCACCTTCATTGTTGATCTCCCTTCGCCAGAGTTCCCAGCATGCATTCCATGCTTCCACTCTTTGTCCCCTGGACTGCTAGTGTAATAGGTCCCTTGTGTATAGCTTGGGTCTCTTGATTATATTTTCATTGACTTTGGGTGGGTATTTCTTATTTCCTTTTTTTTAAAAAATATTTTTTATTTAAACACCTTGATTACAAATATGATTGTGTTGTTTGGGTTCAGTCATGTAAAGAACACCACCCATCACCAGTACAACATGCCCATCACCAAAGTCCCAAGTCTCCCTGCTCCCCACCAAACCACGCCTGTACTCTAGACACGTTTCTATTTCCTTCATACATTCTCATTATTAAGATAGCTCGAAATGTAGTTATTTCTCTAAGAAAACTCATCCCTAGTGGTGAGCTTCATGAGGTGAGCTGTAATTTACAGCCCTTCTCTCTTTTGTGCCTGAAGATTATTATTGCAAGAATGTCTTTCATCTTTCTTAAAACCCATAGATGAGTGAGACCATTCTGCGTTTTTCTCTCTCTCTCTGACTTATTTCACTCAGCATAATAGATTCCATGTACATCCATGTATAGGAAAATTTCATGACTTCATCTCTCCTGACAGCTGCATAAGATTCCAATGTGTATATGTACCACAGTTTCTTTAGCTATTCATCTGTAGAAGGGCATCTTGGTTGTTTCTAGAGTCTTGCTATGGTAAATAGTGCTGCAATGAACATAGGTGTAAGGAAGGGGTTCTTGTATTGTATTTTTGTGTTCCTAGGGTATATTCCTAGGAGTGGTATAGCTGGATCGTATGGGAGCTCGATTTCCAGTTTTTGGAGGAATCTCCATATCGCTTTCCATAAAGGTTGAACTAGACGGCATTCCCACCAGCACTGGATAAGAGTTCCTTTCTCTCCACATCCACGCCAACACTGTTTTTTTTTTCTTTTTTTATTTAAACACCTTGATTACATACATGATTGTGTTTGGGTTTCAGTCATGTAAAGAACAACAACCATCACCAGTGCAACATTCCCATCACCAATGTCCCAAGTCTCCCTCCTCCCCACCCGACCCCCGTCTGTACTCTAAACAGGCTCTCCATTTCCCTCATACATTGTCATTATAAGGAAAATTCAAAATGTAGTTATTTCTCTAACTAAACTCATCACTCTTTGTGGTGAGCTTCCTGTGGTGAGCTGGAACTTCCAGCTCTTTTCTCTTTTGTGTCTGAAAATTATTATTGCAAGAATGTCTTTCATTTTTCTTAAAACCCATAGATGAGTGAGACCATTCTGCGTTTTTCTCTCTCTCTCTCTGACTTATTTCACTCAGCATAATAGATTCCATGTACATCCATGTATAGGAAAATTTCATGACTTCATCTCTCCTGACAGCTGCATAATATTCCATTGTGTATATGTACCACAGTTTCTTTAGCCATTCATCTGTTGAAGGGCATCTTGGTTGTTTCCAGAGTCTTGCTATGGTAAATAGTGCTGCAATGAATATAGGTGTAAGGAAGGGGTTTTTGTACTGTATTTTTGTGTTCCTAGGGTATATTCCTAGGAGTGGTATAGCTGGATCATATGGGAGCTTGATTTCAAGTTTTTGGAGGAATCTCCATATCGCTTTCCATAAAGGTTGAACTAGACGGCATTCCCACCAGCAGTGGATAAGAGTTCCTTTCTCTCCACATCCCCGCCAACACTGTTTATTCTCATTCTTTGTGATGTGTGCCATTCTCTGTGGTGTGAGGTGGTATCTCATCGTTGTTTTGATTTGCATCTCCCTGATGACTAGTGATGTGGAGCACTTTTTCATGTGTCTTTTGGCCATTTGTATTTCTTCTTTGTCAAAGTGTCTGTTCATTTCTTCTCCCCATTTTTTGATGGGATTAGATGTTTTTTTCTTGTAAAGTTCTGTCAGTGCCTTGTATATTTTGGAGATTAGCCCCTTATCTGATGGGTATTGGGTGAATAGTTTCTCCCACTCAGTGGGTGGCTCTTGTATCGTGGGCACTATTTCCTTTGAGGTGCAGAAGCTTCTTAGCTTAATATATTCCCATCTGTTAATCTCTGCTTTCACTTGCTTGGAGAGTGCAGTTTCCTCCTTGAAGATGCCTGTAATGTCCTGGAGTGTCTTGCCTATGTGCTGTTCTATATATCTTCTGGTTTTGAGGCTGATATCTAGGTCTTTAATCCATATGGATTTTACCTTCGTACATGATGATAGCTGGGGTCTAAATTCAATTTTTTGCAAGCGGCTATCCAATTGTGCCAACACCACTTGTTGAAGAGGCTTTCCCTGCTCCATTTAGGGTTTCCTGCTCCTTTATCAAAAATTAGGTGATTGTATGTCTGGGGAACATTTTCTGAGTATTCAAGCCTATTACACTGATCTGAGGGCCTGTCCTTATTCCAATACCATGCTGTTTTGATAACTATTGCTTTGTAATACAGTTTAAAGTTGGGGAAAGTAATTCCTCCCATATTCTTTTTCCCAATGATTGCTTTAGCTATTCTAGGGTGTTTATTGTTCCAAATGAATTTCAAAAGTGCCTGGTCCACTTCTTTGAAGAATGTCATGGGTATCTTTAGAGGGATAGCATTAAATCTGTATGATGCCTTGGGGATTATTGCCATTTTGATGATGTTAATCCTGCCAATCCATGAGCAGGGTATGCGTTTCCATTTCCGTGTGTCCTCTCTTATTCCTTGGAGCAGAGTTTTATAGTTTTCTTTGTATAGGTCCTTCACATTTTTAGTCAAGTTGATTCCGAGATATTTGAGTTTGTGTGGCACTATTGTGAATGGGGTTGTTTTCTTAATGTCCATTTCTTCCTTATTACTATTGGTGTATAGAAAGGCCATTGATGTTTGTGTGTTAATTTTGTAGCCTGCCACCTTGCTATATGAGTCTATTGTTTCTAGAAGCTTTTTGGTAGTCTTTAGGGTTTTCTAAGTAGAGTATCATGTCATCTGCAAACAGTGAGAGCTTGACTTCTTCCTTTTCTATCTGGATTCCCTTGATATCTTTCTCTTGCCTAATCGCTATAGCAAGTACTTCCAGTGCTATGTTGAATAGGAGTGGTGCGAGAGGACAGCCTTGTCTTGTGCCAGAATTTAGAGGGAAGGCTTTTAGTTTTTCTCTGTTGAGGATAATATTTGCCATTGGCTTGTGGTAGATGGCTTCAACTAGATTGAGAAAGGTTCCTTCCATTCCCATCTTGCTGAGAGTTTTGATCAAGAATGGGTGTTGGACCTTATCAAATGCTTTCTATGCATCTATTGATATGATCATGTGGTTTTTATTTTTCTTGTTATTGATGTTGTGTATGATGTTGATAGATTTATGGATGTTAAATCATCCTTGCATTCCTGGGATGAAACCTACTTTATCGTAGTGGATGATCTTCTTAATGAGGCATTGAATCCTATTTGCCAGGCTTTTGTTGAGGATCTTTGCATCTGCATTCATCAGCGATATTGGTCTGTAATTTTCTTTTTTGTAGCATCTCTGTCTGGTTTAGGTATCAAGGTGATGTTGGCTTCATGCCAACACTGTTTATTCACATTCTTTGTGATGTATGCCATTCTTTGTGGTGTGAGGTGGTATCTCATCGTTGTTTCTATTTGCATCTCCCTGATGATTAGTGATGTGGAGCATTTTTTCATGTGTCTTTCGGCCATTTGTATTTCTTCTTTGTCAAAATGTCTGTTCATTTCTTCTCCCCATTTTTTGATGGGATTAGATTTTTTTTCTTGTTAAGTTCTGTCAGTGCCCTGAATATTTTGGTGATTAGCCCCTTATCTGTTGGGTATTGGGTGAATAGCTTGTCCCACTCAGTGGGTGGCTCTTGTTTCCTGAGCACTATTTCCTTTGAGGTGCAGAAGCTTCTCAGTGCAACCTCCCGTGGGAGACCCCTGACCCGCGGGGGTGTGGAAATGAAGGTTGCTAGTTATTAGTGGGTTCACCCGAGCAGAACCGACCTGTAAAGAAGAACTAGAAAAGTTAGTAAGAGAAGCCCTCAAGACAACGCATGCTGTTCAAAAGGGAAGTTTATTGTTGGGGGATCAGCTTTTAAGGGCTGAAATACGTCAGAAGGTGTTACAAGTTTTCCACCAATCACAGTTACAAGCATTCATTAGCATAAGCTGGGGCAGGTAATAAGGAGGGGCAAAGAGGTAGACCTGAGCACGTTTTACTAGAAAGCATAAGATTCAAACAGAGTTCTATAAATTATACTCAACAAGCATAAATAGAACATCAGCTATAATCTTAATAACTTTTTGCTAACACAAAGGCAAGTTGCTCTATATTTTTCTTTCTGGCTGGATGTATTGGGCTGCTTTGAATTACTTTATTTTTCTATTTCCTTTGTTCTCAAGGCATGGGCGCCTTTGGTCACGTGGGTGACCAGATTAGGAATTACTGAGGTGTCTTATGTTCTAGGTTTTATCAGCTAGGCTCCCCACATCTCAACTTAATATATTCCCATCTGTTAATCTCTGCTTTCACTTGCTTGGAGAGTGCAGTTTCCTCCTTGAGGTTGCCTGTAGTCTCAATGTCCTGGAGTGTTTTGCCTATGTGTTGTTCTCTATATCTTATGGTTTTGGGTCTGATATCGAGGTCTTTAATTCATTTGGATTTTACCTTTGTACATGATGTTAGCTGGGGATCTAAGTTCAATTTTTTGCAAGTGGCTATCCAGTTCTGCCAACACCACTTGTTGAAGAGGCTTTCCCTGCTCCATTTAGGGTTTCCTGCTCCTTTATCAAAAAAATTAGGTGATTATATGTCTGGGGAACAAATTTTGAATATTCAAGCCTATTCCACTGATCTGAGGGCCTGTCCTTATTCCAATACCATGCTGTTTTGATAACTATTGCTTTGTAGTAAAGTTTAAAGCTGGGGAAAGTAATTCCTCCCATATTCTTTTTCCCAATGATTGCTTTAGCTATTCTAGGGTGTTTATTGTTCCAAACAAATTTCAAAAGTGCCTGATCCACTTCTTTGAAGAATGTCATGGGTATCTTTTTTTTTTTTTTTTTTTGGTTTTTGGGCCACACCCAGTACGCTCAGGGGTTACTCCTGGCTATGTACTCAGAAGTTGCTCCTGGCTTGGGGGACCATATGGGACACCAGGGGATCGAACCTCGGTCCGTCCAAGGCTAGCGCAGTCAAGGCAGGCACCTTACCTTTAGCGCCACCGCCCGGCCCCGGGTATCTTTAGAGGGATAGCATTAAATCTGTATAATGCCTTGGGGAGTATTGCCATTTTGATGATGTTAATCCTGCCAATCCATGAGCAGGGTATGCATTTCCATTTTCACGTGTCCTCTCTTATTTCTTGGAGCAGAGTTTTATAGTTTTTTTTGTATAGGTCCTTCACATTTTTAGTCAAGTTGATTCCAAGATATTTGAGTTTGTATGGCATTATTGTGAATGGGGTTGTTTTCTTAATGTCCATTTCTTCCTTATTACTGTTGGTGTATAGAAAGGCCATTGATTTTTGTGTGTTAATTTTGTAGCCTGCCACCTTACTATATGAGTCTATTGTTTCTAGAAGCTTTTTGGTAGTCTTTAGGGTTTTCTAAGTAGAGTATCATGTCATCTGCAAACAGTGAGAGCTTGACTTCTTCCTTTCCTATCTGGATTCCCTTGATATTTTTTTCTTGCCTAATCGCTATAGCAAGTACTTCCAGTGCTATGTTGAATAGGAGTGGTGAGAGAGGACAGCCGTGTCTTGTGCCAGAATTTAGAGGGAAGGCTTTTAGTTTTTCTCCATTGAAGATAATATTTGCCACTGGCTTGTGGTAGATGGCCTTAACTATATTGAGAAAGGTTACTTTCATTCCCATCATACTGAGAGTTTTGATCAAGAATGGGTGTTGGACCTTATCAAATGCTTTCTCTGCATCTATTGATATGATCATGTGATTTTTTTCTTGTTGTTTATATTGTGTATTATGTCAATAGATTTATGGATGTTAAACCATCCTTGCATTCCTGGGATGAAACCTACTTGGTCATAGTGGATGATCTTTTTAATGAGGTATTGAATCCTATTTGTCAGGATTTTATTGAGGATCTTTGCATCTGTTTTTATCAGCGATATTGGTCTGTAGCTTTCTTTTTTGATAGTATCTCTGTCTGGTTTAGGTATCAAGGTGATGTTGGCTTCATAAAAGCTATTTGGAAGTATTTCCGTTTTTTCAATTTCATGAAAGAGTCTTGCTAGGATTGGTAGTAGTTCCTCTTGAAAGGTTTGAAAGAATTCATTAGTGAATCCATCTGGGCCTTTGCTTCTGTTTTGGGCAGACATTTGATTACTGTCTTAATTTTCTCAGTATTGATGGGGTTGTTTAGATATGCTACATCCTCTTCATTCAATTGTAGAAGATTATAAGAGTCCAAGAATTTATCCATTTCTTCCAGGTTCTCATGTTTAGTGGCATAGAGTTTCTCAAAGTAGTTTCTGATTACCATTTGAATCTCTGCCATATCAGTAGTAATCTCTCCTTTTTCATTCCTAATAGGAGTTATCAAGTTTCTCTCTCTTTCTTTGTCAGTTTTGCCAGTGGTCTATCAATCTTTTTTATTTTTTCAAAGAACCAACTTCTGCTTTTGTTTATCTTTCCCATTGCTTTTTGGGTCACTTCATTGATTTCTGCTCTCAACTTTGTTATTTCCTCTGTCTCCCTATTTTTGGTTCGTTTTGTTGAGTCCTTTCTAAGTCTATGAGTTGCATCATTAAGCTATTCAGGTATGCCCCTTCTTCTTTCTTGATGTGTGCTTGCAAAGATATATATTTTCCTCTCAGTACTGCTTTTGCTGTGTCCCATACGTTCTGATAGTTCATGTCTCTATTGTCATTTGTTTCCAGGAAGGTTTTGATTTCCTCTTTGATTTCATCTCAAACCCACTGGTTATTCAGTATTAGGCTGTTTAACTTCCAGGTATTAAAGTTCTTCTTCTGTGTCCCTTTGTAGTTCACATATAATTTCAGGGCCTTATGCTCAGCGAAGATAGCCTGCTAAATTTCTGTCCTCTTGATATTATGGAGGTATGTTTTATGTGCTAGCATATAATCTATCCTGGAGAATGTCCATGTACATTAGAGAAGAATGTGTATCCAGGTTTCTGGGGGTGGAGTGTCTACACACACACACACACACACACACACACACACACACACACACACACTAGGCCTCTTTCTTCCATTTCTCTTTTCAGGTCTAGTACATTCTTGTTGGGTTTTGGTCTTGTTGACCTATCAAGTGTTGACAATGCCATGTTGAGGTCTCCCACAATTATTGTGTTGTGATTGATACTATTTTTCAAATTTGTCAACAATTGTATTAAATATTTTGCTGGCCCATCATTCGGTGCATATATGTTTACGAGAGTGATATCTTCCTGTTGTACAAATCCCTTGATTAATACAAAATGTCCATCTTTGTCCCTTACAACTTTCCTAAGTATAAAGCTTGCATCATCTGATATTAGTATGGCCACTCCAGCTTTTTTTATGGGCGTTGTTTGCTTGGATGATTTTCCTCCAGCCTTCTATTTTGAGTCTATGATTGTTCTGACTATTCAGGTGCGTTTCTTGTAGGCAGCAGAAGGTTGGGTTGCGTTTTTTGGTCCATTTAGCCACTCTGTGTTTCTTAACTGGTGCATTCAGTCCATTGGCATTGAGAGAAGGAATTGTCCTGGGATTCAGTGCCATTTTTCTATTGAAGTTTGGTGTCTCTTTTGGTCAGTCTTGTCTCAAAATAGGTCTTTCAGTTTTTCTTTTAAGACTGGTTTTGAGTGTGTAAAGTTTCTGAGATGTTGTTTGTCTGTGAAACCATGTATTCTTCCTTCAAACCTGAAAGTGAGTTTTGCTGGGTGCAGTATTCTAGGCGAAGCATTTATTTCATTAAGTTTTGTCACTATGTCCCACCACTGCCTTCTGGCCTTTAGTGTTTCTTGTGACAGGTCTGCAGTAAATCTCAAGGATGTTCCCTTGAATGTAATTTTTTTTTTATCTTGCTGCATTCAAAATTTTGTCTCTATCTATGGGGTTTGTCATTCCAACTAGGATGTGTCTTGTGGTGTTTTTTCTGGGGTCTCTTTTAGTTGGTACTCTTTGGGCATGCAGGATTTGATCACCTGTATTCTTTAGCTCTGGTAGTTTCTCTTTAATGATGTTCTTGACTGTTGATTCTTCCTGGAAATTTTCTTCCTGGGTCTCTGGGACTCCAATGATTCTTAAGTTGTTTCTGTTGAGCTTATTTTAGACTTCTATTTTCATCTGTTCCCATTCTTTGAGTAATTTTTCCGTTGTTTGATCATTTGCTTTAAGGCTTTTTTCCCAGTCTCTTCTGCTGTGTGGTGTTGTTATTCATCTCATCTTCCAGAGTACTAATTCTATCCTCAGCTGCTGTTAACCTGTGGGAAAACTCATCCATGTTTTTCTTCAATTCATCTACTGAGTTTTTCAGACCTGTTATTTGACCTGAAATTTTAATTTGGAGTTTTCTCGTTTCTATCTTCATATTCTCTTGGTTCTTATTAGTGTTTTCTTCTATACTTTCTTTGAGTTCTTTGAACATCTTCCATATTTCGATTCTAAACTCCTTATCTGAGAGACTGACTAGTCGGTTGGCCATGTTCTGGTCATCTGAGTTGCCGTCTTCATTCTCTATGTCTGGCACTGTCCTGCGTTATTTCTCCATTGTCACACTTGTATTGTGGGTCTTTCTATGTGTTGTGGTTGTATTCATTTGCTAATTGATGTGCAAGGCCACGTAGCTTCGCTATGTGGCTCATTCCTCTTGCTCCTCACTTTCTGTGCATATCAACTCACCTTCAGGGTAGGCTAGCCATCACAAATAAAGCTACACACAGGATGAAATCAGGCCAAGAATGCAGCACAGCACAGAAGACAGGTAAATTGGGGTGCTGGCATCTGAGTTCCAGCAGAGTTCAGCGGCTTCCCTTTCTGGTCGTGTAAACTCACCTCCAGGGAAGGCTAGCCATCTGCAGATGAGCCACACACAGGATGAAATCAGGCTGAGAATGCAGCACAGCACAAAAGATAGGCATATAGGGGTGCTGGCATCTGATTTCCAGCAGAGTTCATTGGCTTCCCCTTTCTGGGCATGTAAACTCACCTCCAGGGAAGGCTAGCCATTCGCAGATGAGCCACACACAGGATGAAATCAGGCCGAGAATGCAGCACAGCACAGAAGACAGGCAGATAGGTGTGCTGGCATCTGAGTTCTGTATTTTTTATTTTCACTCAATGCTCTTGAGACCATTTGATCCCTGTGTCTTATCCACTTTTTTACCTCAATTTTTAGGGAGACATAGAAATATGAGTCAGAACAAGATGATTCATGTTCTATGGTTCTGGTAAAGGAAAAAAAAAGCAAGCCGGGGCCCCTGTATAGAAGCTATAAGTATAAATAAAATTAAAAAGAAAAAAAGAGGAGCTGATGTGGCCAGTTGCTTACTTTTACATAAGCACAGTAAATATTAGGGAAATTAGAAACTAAACTCTCTTGACCTAAGAGATATAGGATGTCTCTACCCTTAAAGCTTACTGTCATGAGACTGACTACAGGCTTTGGATATGTTCATTGTTAAAACTTAAGGTTTTTCTTTATGGTGCCAGGAAACATTGTGCTCAGTAGTGGTTGTCAAATTCAATTAGAGGCCTTGGTTTTTGCACAGATCCTAGGGTAGTGTCTTCTGATTTCATCTTACCATTAGGTGATGAAGTAGTGCAACCTACCCTTAGATCAAGATTGTTGCTGTTTCTTTTTCATCAGGTTGATATATGAACCTACCTTGACTCAGGTTGGTGCCAGAGTAGTATTAGGGCCTACCCAGGGGTTGGGGGTGGAAAGTTTGATTCCTGGTGCTGGTGCAGGAAATTGTACCAGTTCTAGTGTTGGGATCCAGAGTTCGAGAATAGATGGTCAATGTCTGATCACATAAGATCCCATGACAAATGTTCAGAGTGGAAGGCTCCCTTGTATTATAAAATTTGTGGATTTTTTTTTTTGGATTTTGGGCCACACCCGTTTGATGCTCAGGGGTTACTCCTGGCTATGCGCTTAGAAATTGGCCCTGGCTTGGGGGGGACCATATGGGACTCCAGGGGACCAAACCGCGGTCCGACCTATGCTAGCACTTGCAAGGCAGACACCTTACCTCTAGCGCCACCTTCCCGGCCCCAAATTTGTGGATTCTTATCCCTATTAGATAAGAACTTGTTTCTACACATAAGATTTCCCCATTTTAGTGTATTTAATGCAAAAAGGAATGATGCCATAGTATATTATTGGTGCATTTGGGGGTAAAATGACAAGCTATATAATCTTTGTGCTCTGGTTCTGACCTGAGCTCTTATCCCAAGCAAGACTTTTTTACTAGAATTTTTTATTTTTAATTATGAGGACAAAGATGCAAAGAAAGAGGACAAAATAAAGTTACAGTGGAAGGAAAACCACCCATAAACATAATTTTCAGTAGTCCCATTGCTGATATATTAACTTTGAACTTTCAGTCAAAGAACATTAAGAAAAATAAAACAGAACCCATGTACAATTACTTTGTCCCTCAAGTCCCCAGATTGTAGTACATAATATTTCTTAGCAGCACACAAAGTAATCTAAAGCCATAAAACTTATGGAACTCCTTAAACATTGAAGGCAAAGTACTTTTTTACATTTCCATGCATATGCATATTAGTTTAAGTTAACCTCAAAAGTTTAAGTGGGTTGTTTTTCTTAAAAATTAGAGTCAAAGGAGCACAGTAAAAAGGGTGTTAGAGTGGCAATTATGAGGGACATGGAAAGGAAAAGCCTTGGCCTAAATACAAAGAGACCCTACCCCTGCAGTTTTCTGGCATAAGATCAACTCTATGCGCCAGGAAACTAGTTTGTTCAATCCAAGTCATTGTTTGTAGTGCCAATACACTTTTATTTTTCACACAGTCTCTGTTGTTGGTATCATGTTTCTGTATTAAAGATCCTGGAATCTGCATATCCTACATTGCAGTCAGGATGGTGTAGAGCGTCCTCTCATTTTACCTCACAACTAAAGGGCAATGCAGAGAGCCCTGTCCTGTAAGCAGGTCGTTGTTGTTGTCAAGTCTTCTTAGTGTTAAGGGAAGTCTCCTTTGAGCAGGTCGATGTCAGAGCAGTGGTAGGGTCTTCCCTGGTAGAGAATTGCTTCTAGGTGTCGTTATAAAAAACCTTGGATTTTTTGTAGATAGCTTCCCTGATTCAGGGGTGAATGGAGGATGCCCATTCTTCTGAGGCCTGTGCCAGGTAATTATATCAATGTTCAGGGTGTAAGGTCCCATTGCGCTATAAGATTTGTGTGTTCCAATCTCTATTAGATAAGAAGTTATTTGTATGTATAGTATTATCCCATTTTAATGTGCCTATGCAAACAAGAAACAATGCCACGTGGTGTTATTGGTGCATTTGGGGGCCATAAGAACAAGTCCAACAATCTTCATGACATGGTTCAATTATAAGCATTAAACTGAGGGACTCTTTCACCAAAATTCCTTATTGAACAGCTCACAAAGAGAAGCAAGATAAAAAGTGGGTAGAATCGTCACTGTAAAAGAATATTTAGATAGTTATAGCTGTCAAAGAAATACACATAAAATATTCAAAAGACATATGTGTCCATTTTCTGTCTTTTGAAATAGTTGGGGGTTGTTAAATCCAATGCAAGACTTTGGTCTGTGATTAGGACTGTGTAGTACTGAAGTTAAAAGGGTAAATGTGGGGTACTGATGGTTGGGGGTGAGAGAGTTAAGAAGTAATAATGAGCTTTGTAGGGGAGTGCAAAAGGGCAAAATCTGTTGGGGCAGGAGGTCGGTCTTGGTGCCTAACAAGTTAAGAACTGAGGGTAAAGAGGGTTAATTAAGGGGAAGATAACAAATCCGGATTGGGAGATGAGGGAGTAGAAGGGGCTCTGGTGTGGGGGAGGGGAAATATATCAGAGGGGCTATAAACACTGTATAGATGAATTGTTTATGGATTAGGCTTGGCAGTCAGAGAGGACCACTGTATAGGAAGTCACGTCTACATATACACTGATTTTAGAGACCTATTTGAATGTTATCCTTCAAATCTAGGGCATTTCATTTTTTCCCTAGAAACAGTCAAGAATTAAGAACATTTTTGGGTGTTGTTAAAAAGTGTATATGTCCCGTGGGCACATTTGCGCCTTCGTGCTTTTAAAAATGAATGCTAGTAAGAAAAGAACTCCTGAATGGGATTCAGTATGCATACAAGAGGAGTTTCTCTCTTCCACCCTCCCCCCAGGGCCCGATTTACTAGGCCTGGCCCTGACACCAGTCTGGCATGGGGGGATCTCAGTCCCCTGGACTAAGTGGTCAGCCCAGGGGGCCTATGGCTAGCTGTCCTGCCCAGAGTCTCCAACATACCAGATGAAGAGACACAGAAGTCCTGGCATGTGGAGTCTTCTGGGTGCAGCCCCTGCTCCTACTAGAACTTTTTAATAAGCAGAACCAAAACAAAAAAGAAAAAGAAAGTATGGAGGAGGCTACCTCTACATATGGAAATAAACACACTAATATTTATAACTATTAAGGAAATAAACATACAAAGAAAATATATATCCCCATTAAGTATTTTGAGATAGTCTGAGGGGAGGATAATATCCAGGGCACATTTTCATCGTGGTATTATGGAGTCTGAGAAAAAATTTGTAGTAGTAAGGGATAAGGTAGTGTTTTTGATCTGGGGGTCCCTCTGGAGCTGAATTCAGTAGCAAACTACAGACAAATTGAGGAGAGGTGAAAGAAAAAAGGCCACATAAAATGAATCAGTAAGAGCAGTGGCTGCAGCTTCTTGCCAGGGTGAGAGATGGGGGCCTGAGAGGATGTCTTTTCACTTTGTGAGCCAGGTAGAAGCTAACTTGGACAGAGGGGTGTTAAGAACTGAGGGTAAAGAGGACTAAATAGGGAGAGATAATGGATCAGGATTGAGGAAGAGAGAGAATAGAAAGAATTCTGAATGGGGGAAGGGGGGATAATATATAAGAGGAGCTATATACAATATAGGCATGGATTGTTTACAATATGAATTAGGCAAACATAGAGGAGTCCACTGCATACAAACTCACACCCACTTATAGTAGATATTAGTGATAGATAGATAGATAGATATAGATATGTATGTATGTTGTAGTTGGAGGCCTGACCCTCTGAGATAGGTCAGAGCATTAGTCTCTCATTAAAACACTCTATTAGAATATTATCCAGGAAACCAATATATATTTAATCTACAAAGAGATTAGAGATCCATAAAGGGAATCATAGCTTTGACCATAAGATCACAATTCTGATTTCCCAGAGGATCATTACTCACTGCCTGTTCCATGCATCAACTGTTAGGCCTGGGACAGTAGGAGAGGCATCAAAAGACAACAGGAGCCAGAACTCCAGTTAACAGTTTCTCCAGCAATTCAGCAGTGACCATTCAGAAAAGCAATGTGGCATTGTTGGTGGAGGCAGAGTCTCCTAGCCCCTCAACATTTAATCCCTGGCTTCATATATCCCCTGACCAACTGCCATCCTGTGGCAGGTACAAGGGGAAGGGTGTCTAGGTACTGACTTCTCTATCTTTAAAGGGATAGTAGCATCTGATGCTGACCAGGGGCCATATGAGTCATTGTTTCGGGGTCGGAGAGGTGGCGCTAGAGGTAAGGTGTCTGCCATGCAAGTGCTAGCCAAGGAAGGACCGTGGTTAGATCCCCTGGCATCCCATATGGTCCCCCCAAGCCAGGGACAATTTCTGAGCACTTAGCCAGGAGTAACCCCTGAGTATCAAATGGGTGTGCCCAAAAAAACAAAAAACAAACAAAAAAGAGTCCTTGTTTCCTTAAACCAATCTTCGTTGTTTTTAAAGCAGAGTTACTGTTATTTTGTCTCTAAGTTAAATTTATTTATATTTACTTATTTATTTGCTTTTTGGGCCACACCCTGTGATGCTCAGGGGTTACTCCTGGCTATGTGCTCAGAAATCACTCCTGGCTCAGGGGTCCATATGGGAGATCTAGGGATCAAACCAAAGTTCATCCTGGTCTGGCCCTGTGTTAGGCAAACACTCTACTGAAGCGCCATCACTCCCACCCCAATTTTATTTTATTTTAATATATATTTAATAAAGATATTTTAATATATTTTCTAAAACTTCTGTGCTGCTCTTTTTTGCTGAGCCAGCCTACAGACACCAAGGACTATAATCTCTCCAGGACCCACACCCGAAAAGCATGACCGCTCTGCTTTGTTCCGCTGCCACGCTTTTCTTGTAACCCCTAAATTCCATTTCTGCACATTGTAAGAAGCAATCTACAGCCTTTCCAATGAAGTAATTTTGCAGTACACCCCATATTTACAAAAATCAAGGTGGCTCCTCTAATAATCTAAAAAGGAAACAGCTAGCTCTTGCCAGGTATAGGCTTTGGGGAGGCCCCATACTGGGGCCCTTATCCCTAGCCTGAGGAGTGCTGGGAGGCTTGACAGGCCCCAGCCATCCTTGTCTTTTTCCCCTGATTCCAAGCCTTCCCTGGGTGCCAGCTCAGGTGGCCAAATGTGGGTTCAGGTGGACTCTTAGTGGTCCTCAGGCTTCCCCCCTCCCTTCGTACTCCAGGGTGGAGGTGCATGGGGAGGAGAGCGGGCAGACATCTGGCTTCCGGTTTCCTCTTTGATTCTGGAAACCAGCTCTTGCCAGATATAGGGTTTTGGGAGGCCCCATATCAGAACCTTTCTCCCTAGCCTGGGGAGTGCTGGGAGGTTTGGCAGGCCCCCAGCCATCCTTGTCTTTTCCCCCTGACTCCAGGCCTTCCCTGGGTGCCAGTTTAGATGGCCAGAAGTGGGTTCAGGTGGACTCTTAATGGCCCTCAGGCTTCCCCCCTCCCTCCATACTCCAGGGGGGAGGTGCAAGGGGAGGAGGGTGGGCAGATATCTGGCTTCCAGTTTCCTCCTTGATTCTGGAGACCAGCTCTTGCCAGGTATAGGGTTTTTCTCCCCTGGACTTCAGGCCTTCCCTGGGCGCCAGTCTAGGTGGACTCTATAGGGGTCAACAGGCTTTCCCCCTACCTCTTTCTACACTAATGGGAATGCGACCTGGGAGGAGGGCAGGCCGTTCTAGCACTGGTTTATGTTGGGACAGTCACTGAAAGTTTTTTCTCCTTGTTTTCATATTGATAGTATTGTATGCATATATTTTATATATCCATAATATCCATCTTGTATTGTGACCTTGATACTGCCCTACAAAGCTCATTTCTAATATTTTACTGCCTCAGTCCCAACCCTTACTTCCCCCCATCTTCCCATGTAGGTGCAGCTAATGACATGAAACTCACCACATAGAGTGATAAGTGCAGTTAGAGAAATAACTACACTGAAAACTATCATAACAATGTGAATGAATGAGGGAAAAAGAAAGCCTGTCTCGAGTACAGGTGTGGGTGGGGTGGGGAGTAGATAGATCTGGGAAATTGGTGGTGGGAATCCTGCACTGGAGAAAGGGGGTGTTCTTTACATGACTGTAAACATACAACTACAATTATATTTGTAATCACGGTGTTTAAATAAAGTAAATTTAATTAAAAAAAACTTCTCTGCTTCTGGAATATATAGTAAATCTATAAACATATTTTCCATGTCTTTCCTAGCCATGTTGATAGTATGCCACCTAGATCAATTTTAGTGATGATTTTTTTCCTCTTTGATGAGATCCTGGGCCTGGGACTTTATTAGTGATATATTGCATGTTTCTATAGTTTCTACAGAATTCTGAACCTTCTCCAGGTGTATGATCCAATAGCTGTAAAGTAGGTGATTCTTTCAGATGGCACATTTTTTTTTGTGAACCAAAACTAATATTTTCCCCCACTACAGAAGTGAATAGCTTTTTTATAGAGAATTGGGTTGCCCACCACACTGGTGAATGCAAGTTATTGTTTTGCTTTTGAGCCTCCAGGACAGGTACTTCCCTTCCTCCCCCCCCCCCCCCAGATGTCTCTTCCCATGATCTCCTGCAGGTTTCTGTATGCAGGAGCTGACTGGTACTTAGTTGAGAACTGTTGTTTGTTTTTTTTTTTTATAAATTTTCTTATTTTGAATGCATGTATTCTCCTCTGAACATGCTTGAGCCTCTCTGAAATTCCAGAAAGACTCTTAAATTCCACAAATTCTTCTTCCTCCTACACCATGTCCCCAAAGTCACAGAGACTGTCTTAGATATCTCTCCTTTTAAACATTACTGTCTTTTTTGGCCTTTTATCTGAAGTATTGAAAACTACTGGTGAGTATGTATGCTGCTTTTTAAGTTATTTAATTTATTTTGTGCTTTCCTCTGGCCTTGCAAATCTGGACCTCACATTACACCTTCATCAAAGTGGTGGTTCTCTCCAGAGACTTGTGGGGAACTTTTCACTGTCTTTGAGTGCACTGATGGGGGCCCCTGAGAACCCATCAGAAGCCACAGATATAAGTAGGTCGAGTGTTCAGAGAATTAGAATCTCAGTAGAGTGGTTTTCTTATATTTTGATACAAATTGTCCTTGAAAATGTAAACATTAAAAAGAAAATCAAAAGACAAAACAGGATTTCTGGCAGATGTATAGTACAAAACTTTGGAGGATTCCATGGTACAGCAGCAATGGCATGGAAACTGTGTAATAGCCATGAAGAAAGGGAATTAAGGAGAACAGACAAGGAGACAGATGGGTCAAGTCCACTGGCAGAATCCACACAGTGGAGAACATAGGGCTCCCCAGGGCAAGCATGCCCATCTGGAATCTTTCTGAAGAGTGGCAAACTTGGACAGGAAATGTCTTCAATCATGATAATCATGAGATTAGGCCTGGACTGTTAGATGATACCCTACTGCTACCCAGAACAACCCAATTTCCTCTTCCCTTGTCACCTATTCTTTTGACATGTAAAAATTCACCTGGATGTCAAAGAATCCTCCCGCTGCCAGTTGAATTTGTACTGGATGAATAAAGAAAGGTCAGTCTGGCTTGACAGGCAGAGAGACCACAAGACAAGAAGCCATTGACTCATGATCCTTTCTTGACTGGTTTGGTTTATTAATTCTTTGCAGCTACCCTTTTTTAGACCTATCCACCTGGGGTTGGAAATAGATGTGTGGTGTAATTTCACAGCATGGGGTGATTTCATACTGGACCAACAACATGATGAATTCAGAACAGTTTCCTGCTTAGTTTCTGGGAGTAACACCCATCCTACTTCATGACAAGCATCCAAAAATCTTAGATACAATCTTCCTTCTTCCGTGATAGAATGTTTGCCCTTAGTTGATGAGAGAGTGAGGACTTCAGGAAATGGAGGATTATGTGGGGGTGGAGGTCTGCCCACAGAAACATTGTGGGTTCAGCCTGCATGCAAGAGAACAGATGTGCTTCAGGAGAGAAGGGTTTGAGATTCCATGGTCTGTGAGGAAATTCTCAGAGCTCTAAAACCACACTAGCTGAATGAACAAAAGGGGAAAATAAACACGGCCCAGCCTATGGCTTTTTTCTGACTGTATCCAGAGGGAAATCCTTAGGAGATAATTACCAAAGGTAAAATTGGACTGATTAGTGAATTTTCTAAAAAGGAGACTCTTCTCATTTTCTCCAAAGAGTAAAGAAAACCAACCTGCCAGTGTATCTAGGAAGGTACACCAGGAAAGAGAAAAGCATGGGTCCTAACGGAGCAGTGCACAAACCCTACCTAATCCATCCCAGCCTCAAAGAGTTGGACACATAGTTGTCCAGCAACAAAGAAAATGCCATTTGGGGCCCGGAGAGATAGCACAGCAGTGTTTGCCTTGCAAGCAACCGATCCAGGACCAAAGGTGGTTGGTTCGAATCCCGGTGTCCCATATGGTCCCCCATGCCTGCCAGGAGCTATTTCTGAGCAGACAGCCAGGAGTAACCCCTGAGCACCGCTGGGTGTGGCCCAAAAACCAAAAAAAAAAAGAAAGAAAGAAAATGCCATTCGGTCCAAGACTTGAAGCACAGGTGTGTGTGTGTGAAGTGGCGCAGCTACAGACCTCTCACTGGCTGCTCTAGACTGACCATGAGGAATGGCAGCTACTATTGTTCATTGGAATAGTCTCTAAATGCTCCCTGGGCCAAAAAGCCACACAATGTCTTGTGCTTGAAGATTCTCAGGGGTGGGATCAGGGGCTCCCAACACTTTGTCAGGGTGGTACCTCCAGGAATGATGGAGGCTAGAGTGAAGTCCAAGATGCTGCCTGAAAAGCCAAGTTACTCCTGAGGCATCTTATTGCTATGAAGTGTTTCTGATTGTTCGCTGTAGTAATTTCTTGCCCTGGTCTTCTGTATTCTGGGCACAGCCCAGGAAGAGGCACAGTTAGATAGTCAGCAAACAAGAGGGGAAAAAGACCACTGGAGTTCATTCTTTGGGAAGAAGACTTGATTGTGTGAGAAATGTGGTATTTTAGACACACACAATGGAATAAGGTCATACTTGACAGAGTTCCTGTCAGTACCTGAGTATGTGTGAGTAATGAAAATGGTCTGTTCTTTTGAATACTCACACACCCTAAAACAAGACTGCCTCAAAACATTTGTTCTTTAACAAACCAAATTACTCAGGTGATTCTAATCAGTGTCTAAGTTCAAGACTGGTTAAAGTAGCCCTGTATCCTTTCCACTGATAAATCATTAGAATCCAATAAATGTCCATTGATAGGTCCAAATTATTCACATATAACAGAATACCAACAATTGAAATAATTAAGCAGTGAATGTAAGGAATTCTTTAGAGATAGGAGGCTGAAAGCCCATGAAAGACAAAATGCAGAAAGTTGGTCTTAACTGATCTTTAAGAACATGTTCTGTTATTTATAAGGCCAAACACTTCTCAAGTGTCAATAACTTTTGCCAAAATTATAGATATTCTATATTTCTTATAGAACATCTGAAAAACTTATTGATAAATATATGAACAGTTTCTAACAAGGCTAAACAGTAATACCAATGAAACTCAAGCTTAGTATAATAAAAGTGTGAAAAGGTAAAGAGTATGTGGATGCTTAGTACTGCCTATAAAAAGTAAGAATGCAATGTATACCTGGAAATCTGAGGTTTCTTTTAATCTTACTTCAGCAATATATGCATGTCCTTACAGCTTTGCATTGGGGAAACAGTCTTCTTATGAACGCCTGGGGTAAGGGGCACTTGGGACTAAAGAGCCTGAAGCAGTAATCACAACCTTCATATTCTCCAACATGATGGACAGAGATCAGGCAATGTTGCATCTGGTGGCACTTAAAGCAATAAAATGTGAAAACATAAGCTTGGTAAACATGGAAGAACCTTAACTTTCCAAGATCTAAATGATCAACCCAGTAAAAGCTGTTATAGTGCACGAAGGCCTCTCAACGACAGTAACCAGTTCACACACTTGGAAATGACATGAGGCCAATTCTTCTGTGTTCTCTACTCATTCAAGATGAGCAGAAATGTCTCTGTTGCACAAAGCCCAAGTTCAGAGCCAAAAAACAATGGTAGAGATTAGGGATATAGATCTAAATATCCTGGATGCACCTCGCAACAGACCTGCAGAGCACTGTAGTTAGAGCACTAAGCATCTTGAGATTCACTGAGGGTAGTGTCTGTTTCTCTAACACTGCTAACAAAACCCACATAAGAAAAGAATTATGTATAAACCCCCCCACTGCTCAATTTGACTGGCTTAAAATAAAAGAATTATGATGTACAAAACAGATTCCATTACAAATGGCTTTAACATCAGGGTCTAAGAAAATTACGTCTTCCCTATTAATATTAAGTTTATCTTACTTCTTTTCTACCCTTCAAGCATTAGAGGTCTGTGGGAAGACTTAATCTGACGTTCACACACCCAGAAAACTACCCACCAGTACTTTTCTCAGTGTGCCCTGACCTTAAGAGATATGTGACAGTCATGGTGATAGTGCAGCTGTAATGGGAGTACTAGTGGAACAGGTGTGGTGACGAGTCGCAGCAGCCTCAGCAGTGGCTCGGGAAACCACAGCCTGACTCCTCGTTCTTTGCAAAATGCAGCACTCTCTAATGCTTCATGAACCATATGAACCATATGAACCATAGCACATACCAGGTGTTGGCTCTGCCTGGAGATCCTTTATTCCCTTTAATTCTTGAGGGAAATTCTTATTATTTAAGACCATTTTACAGAACAAAAAAGGAGGGTTTTAGAGTCAAGGCAACTGGCCTGTCCTTCAACCCAGTCTAGAGAGGGCTAGTGAGGGTGATATTTCAGTCTGTCTCAAAGGCAAATGCAGGAAGACCTTGGACTTCACATCTCAGGAAACTCAGCCTCAACCTCTTGCCCAGTGAGAAGAATTCCTAGGTGGCAAGAGACCACTAACTTTCTTCCTAAAATACTGGGCATGGTAGGCTGTTCTCTGAACTTCATGACATCAGGGCAATGGGCAGAAACAGGGGGCAAACACGGCCAGAAGGACGACCTGAACCTTTGTAGATAGCTCGGATTGGATCTGAGAATAGATATCCTGACAGATTCCACACTGACCCTTGCTATAGGTCCCCAGAGCTGGGCATCTCCGCAGTGCCCACAGACTCCTGGGATCCACTCAATTCTATCTCGAGTAAGTGGGTCATTTGATAGAGAAATGAAGCAGCTGGTCTTTCCAACAAATCTGAAGATGGGCACATTTCCACACAAACATCCCTTTGATGTGGACATCAGTCATTCTAGATTAAGTCAAAGTGTATCTCTATGCTAGGCACTGAGATGCAGGAAAAAAACAGACCTCAAAAACGAATTTCATGAGCACCTTTCAGAACCCTGCCTGCCTTTCCTCTTTTTCCTCAGGCAGTCCAGTTGGGCTGTTCCCTGAGAGCCTGAGTTTGCCTCCTCCTCTAGCATCTGAGCATGGGAACACCCTGTTCCCAGTCCAGGATGGGCTCTGACCACTGAGCCTCTGGCTGTTTCCATCAATTCGTGGGCCCACATTGTCCGAAAATAGTAACTGGGGCAAATTCTCTGAATCTTTAGCACAAAGCAACTTAGTGGAAATTTTTTAAACAGTTGTTAATTAATATTTTCCCTGTTTCCCATTGAAGAAGTAGCACATGCAAGATAAATTGCTGTAAAACATGCAATGTTTCTCTGCTGAGATCTATGTGTCTTCCCACTCAAAGATCTAGAATTATGGATGGCTTTGTTTCACTCTTTCTGTACATATTAGGAAGCTGAAATGTACAATTTTCCAACTCATGTGTTATGAAGAACATAAGTAGGCAGGGTGTTAATAATTAGAACAAATGTTCCTCTTTGAAATAAATTACACTTTATAAAGTGAATTTGTATTAACAGTTTGAGTTTATTTTTGTAGCAGTACCAGCCAGATACCTATGAACACTACATCTAATTTATAGCTTATATTTATATTCACAGAGTTAGTTCACAAAAGTCATGAATTAGAAACTTGAATTCGCTGAGTGACCATCACAATGAAAAGGGACTGAGAAGCTTCTGCACCTCAAAAGAAATCGTGCCCAGGATACAAGAGTCACCCACTGAGTGGGAGAAACTATTCACCCAACATCCTTCAGATAAGGGGCTAATATCCAAAATATACAGGGCACTGACAGAACTTTACCAAAAAAAAAAACAAAACATCTAATCCCATCAAAAAATAGGGAGAAGAAATGAACAGACACTTTGATAAAAAAGAAATACAAATGGCCAAAAGACACATGAAAAAATGCTCCTCGTCACTAATCATCAGAGAGATGCAAATCAAAACAATGATGAGATACCACCTCACACCACAGAGATTGGCGCACATCACAAAGAATGAGAACAATCAGTGCTGGCGGGGATGTGAAGAGAAAGGAACTCTTATCCACTGCTGGTGGGAATGCCATCTAGTACAGCCTCTATGGAAAGCTATATGGAGGTTCCTTCAAAATCTGGAAATTGAGCTCCCATTCGACCCAGCTATTCCACTCCTAGAAATATACCCTAGGAACACAAGAATACAATACAAAAACCCCTTCCTCACACCTATATTTATTGCAGCACTATTCACAATAGCCAGGCTCTGGAAACAACCAAGATGCCCTTCAACAGATGAATGGCTAAAGAAACTGTGGTACATATACACAATGGAATATTATGCAGCCGTCAGGAGAGATGAAGTCATGAAATTTTCCTATACATGGATGTACATGGAATCTATCATGCTCAGTGAAATAAGTCAGAGGGAGAGAGAGAGAGACGCAGAATAGTCTCACACATCTATGGGTTTTAAGAAAAATAAAAGTCATTTTTGTAACAATCCTCAGAGACAATTAGAGGAGAGCTGGAACACCAGCTCACTCCATGAAGCTCACCACAAAGAGTGGTGAGCACAGTTATAGAAATAACTACACTGAGAACTACCATAATCAAGTGAATGAATGAGGGAACTGGAAAGCCTGTCTGGAGTACAGGTGGGGGTTGGGTGGGATGGAGGGAGATTTGGGACTTTGGTGGCGGGAATGTTGCACTGGTGAAGAGGGGTGTTCTTTATATGACTGAAACCTTATCACAATCATTTATGTAATCAAGATATTCAAATAAAGAGAAAAAAATTAAAAAAAAAAGAACAAAAAAAAAAAAGAAAAGGATCTGATTTCCAATGAGACTTTCTGTGCAAACGTCAGAGCTTATTGAAAGGGATTCTAGGAATGCACAATATTGTACTCTTTCTAGAAGAAGATGTTCAAAATGCAACCATCTTTTTGTTGTTGTTGTTGGTGGTGGTGGTGGTACTCAGGCTCTACTCCAGGCACTCAAGAATCACTCCTGGTGAGGTTAGAGGATCATAAAGGACCAGAATCAAATCTGGTCCAGCCACATGCAAAGTTAGTGTCCTACGCTCTGGCCTTTATATTTTTCTTAAAAGAAAAAAACAAAAACCCAGCTCTTGGTCTTCCATTTTCAAATTACTAATCTTTTTACAATTTTCTTTCTTTTTCTTTTTCTTTTTTTTTTAACAATGTGAAATGACAGGCACAAATGGTGGGAAGTTGCATATAGTTAATGAAAGGTGAAAATGGAGTGTCATAGCCAAGGAGGATGCTGGGAGAATGAGAGAGAATGAGAGAGAATGCAGAGTGCTCTTCACTCTCATTTCTGGGTCCCTCAACAGAAACCATTAAGGACACTTAGCATTCAAGAGGTCAAGAGCTAAAAGACAATAAACTGGACCTTTCTTGAGCAAAGTGAGATCCTTTATTAGCTTAAAGGGTAGCCAAATTTTAACTTTAAGGGTGCTGCAAGGATATTATTATTTTTAATTAATATCTTTATTTAAACACCTTGATTACAAATATGATTATAGTTGGGTTTCAGTCATGTAAAGAACACAATTCTTCACCTGTGTAACATTCCCATCACCAATGTCCCAAATCTCACTCCTCCCCATCCCACCCCCCCACCTGAACACTAAACAGGCTTTCTACTTCCATCATTCATTCACATTGTTATGATAGTTCTCAGTGTAGTTATTTCTCTAACTGCACTCAGCACTCTTTGTGGTGAACTTGTAATGAGCTGGACCTTCCAGCCCTCCTCCTCTCTTTGTCTCTGAGACAAAGATGAGGGAGTATATTCTGCGTCTATCTGCGTCTATCTCTCTACCTCCGACTTATTTCACTCAGCACAATAGATTCCATATATATCCAGGTATAGGAACATTTCATGACTTTATCTTTCCTGACGGCTACACAATATTCCATTGTGTAAATGTACCACAGTTTCTTTAGCCATTCATCTGTTGAAGGGCATCTTGGTTGTTTCCAGAGTCTGGCTATTGTAAATAGCACTGCAATGAATAGAGGTGCGAGGAAGGGATTTTTGCATTGTATTTTTGTGTTCCTAGGGTATATTCTTAGGAGTAGTATGGCTGGATCCTATGGGAGCTCAATTTCCAGTTTTTGGAGGAATCTCCATATCACTTTCCATAAAATGGAAAAAAATGGACTAGATGGCATTCTTGTGGAGAAAAAGGAACTCCTATCCACTGCTAGTGGGAATGCAGTCTGGTTGTTTTCTTTTTTCATTTTCTTTTGTTTTATATATATTATTTAAACATATTGATTACATACATGATTGTGTTTGGGTTTCAGCCATGTAAAGAACACCACCATCACCAGTGCAACATTCCCATCACCATTGTCCCAAATCTCCCTCCTCCTAACCCAAACCCTGCCTGTACTCTAGACAGGCTTTCTATTTCCCTCATACATTCGCATTATTAGGATAGTTTAAAATATAGTTATTTCTCTAACTAAACTCATCACTCTTTGTGGTGAACTTCATGTGGTGAGCTGTAACTTCCAGCCCTTCTCTCTTTTGTGTCTGAAGATTATTATTGCAAGAATGTCTTTCATTTTTTAAAAACCCATAGATGAGTGAGACCATTCTACATTTTTCTCTCTCTCTGACTTATTTCACTCAGCATAATAGATTCCATGTACATCCATGTATAGGTAAATTTGATGACATCATCTCTTCTGATGGTTACATAATATTCCATTGTGTATGTGTACCACAGTTTCTTTAGCCATTCATCTGTTGAAGGGTATCTTGGTTGTTTCCAGAGTCTTGCTATGGTAAATAGTGCTGCAATGAATATAGTTGTAAGGAAGAGATATTTGTATTGTATTTTTGCGTCCCTCAGGTATATTCCTAGGAGTGGTATAGCTGGATGGTATGGGAGTTCGATTTCCAGTTTTTGGAGGAATCTCCATATCGTTTTCCATAAAGGTTGAACTAGATGGCATTCCCACCAGCAGTGGATAAGAGTTCCTTTCTCTCCACATCCCCACCAACACTACTTGTTCTCATTCTTTGTGATGTGTGCCAATCTCTGTGGTGTGAGGTGGTACCTCATAGATGTTTTGATTTGCATCTCCCTGATGATTAGTGATGTGGAGCATGTTTTCATGTGTCTTTTGGCCATTTGTATTTCTTCTTTGTCAAAGTGTCTGTCCATTTCTTTTCTCCATTTTTTGATGGGATTAGATGTTTTTTTCTTGTAAAGTTCTGTCAGTGCCTTGTATATTTTGGAGATTAGCCCCTTATCTGATGGCATTGGGTGAATAGTTTCTCCAACTCAGTGGGTGGCTCTTGTATCCTGGGCACTATTTCCTTTGAGGTGCAGAAGCTTCTCTGCTTTATATATTCCCATATGTTAATCTCTGCTTACACTTGCTTGGAGAGTGCAGTTTCCTCCTTGAATATGCCTGTAGTCTCAATGTCCTGGAGTGTTTGCCTACGTGTTGTTCTATATTTCTTATGGTTTCGGGTCTGATATCAAGGTCTTTAATCCATTTGGATTTTACCTTCATACATGATGTTAACTGGGGGTCTAAGTTCAAGTTTTTGCAAGTGGCTAGCCAGTTGTGCCAATACCATTGTTAAATAGGCTTCCTTTGCCCCATTTAGGATTTCTTGCTCCTTTATCAAAAATTAGGTGATTGTATGTCTGTGTATGTGTGTCTCAGAGTATTCAAGCCTATTTCACTGATCTGAGGGCCTGTCTTTGTGGGAAACCGAGCACCCCACATATCAAAAGAACTCTGGATGAATTTTCCACCGCCTGCCTGATTCAAGCCATAAAGTTTGCATAGCCCCGAGCCAACTGGGAACTCTGCAAATAAATTTAGCCCAGCACACAGAATCTGGCTTAACCAGATTCCTTAACCTTTCCATGGAACCTGTTTTTGTAACTGCTCTCAAGCATGTAGTTATAGATAGGTTTTTGTAAAGTTTAAATTATGATCCTTATTGCTTGCACAAAAGAAAGATTTAAATGGAAAATAGGCTAAACAAAAATTGTATTTGCGTAAATATCAATTAGCTATTTGTTTAAGGATTTGCTTCCCCTCCCCCCATCCTGCCAGGTTCCTCTTTATCCTTCCCGCTATCAAAATGTGTTTATGCTCCCATTGGTTAAAATTGTTGTACTTGTACAAATCTGATTGGTCTATGTTTCAATCCTATGTTACTACTCCTCCCACTGAAGCAGGGCATAAAAACCCTGTTCTCCCCTCAATAAACCTCTTGACTGGCATACACCTTGAGCATTTTACTAACTTCTGCAGCTTAATTTTTTAGGTGTTCACAAAAGAGCTTAACACTCGCGAATTATTTGTAGCTGCTTTCTGCCTTCTGTCCCGGTTGAGAGAAAGCTGCTGGCCGGAATTCTCTCCCAGTAAAGGGCAGGAGCAGAGGCAGTTACATGTCTTTATTCCAATACCATGCTGCTTTGGTAACTATCACTTTGTAGTAAAGTTTAATGTTGGGGAAAGTAATTCCTCCCATATTATTTTTCCCAATGATTGCTTTAATTTTCTAGGGTGTTTATTGTTCCAAACAAATTTCAAAAGTGCCTGATCTTCTTTCAAGAATGTCATGAGTATTTTTAAAAGGATCACATTAAATCTGTACAATGCTTTGGGGAGTATTGCCATTTTAATGGTGCTAATCCTGCCAATCCTGCCAATCCATGAGCAGGGTATGTGTGTCCATTTCTGCATGTCCCCTCTCATTTCTTAGAGCAGATTTTTATAGTTTTTTTTTGTATAGGTTCTTCACATTTTTAGTCAAGTTGATTCCAAGATATTTGAGTTTGTGTGGCACTATTGTGAATGGGGTTGTTTTCTTAATGTCCATTTTTTCCTTATTACTAATGGTGTATAGAAAGCCCATTGATTTATGTGTGTTAATTTTGTAGCCTGCCAACTTGCTATATGAGTCTATTGTTTCTAGAAGCTTTTTGGTAGAGTCTTTAGGGTTTTCTAAGTAGAGTATCATGCCATCTGCAAACAGCGAGAGCTTGATTTCTTCCTTTCCTATCTGGATTTCCTTGATATCTTTTTCGTGCCTAATCACTATAGCAAGTACTTCCAGTGCTATGTTGAATAGGAGTGGTGAGAGAGGACAGCCTTGTCTTGTGCCAGAATTTAGAGGGAAGGCTTTTAGTTTTTCTCCATTGAGGATAATATTTGCCACTGGCATGTGGTAGATGGCTTTAACTATATTGAGAAAGGTTACTTTCATTCCCTTCTTGCTGAGAGTTTTGATCAAGAATGGGTGTTAGACCTTATCAAATGCTTTCTCTGCATCTATTTATATGATCATGTGATTTTTATTTTTCTTGTTGTTGATATTGTGTATTATGTTGATAGATTTATGGATGTTAAACCATCCTTGCATTCCTGGGATGAAACCTACTTGATCGTAGTGGATGATCTTCTTAATGAGGCATTGAATCCTATTTGCCATGATTTTGTTGAGGATCTTTGCCCCTGTGTTCATCAGCGATATTGGTCTGTAATTTTCTTTTTTGATAGCATCTCTGTCTGGTTTCGGTATCAAGGTGATGTTGGCTTCATAAATGCTGTTTGGAAGTGTTCCTGTTTTTTTCGATTTCATGAAAGAGTCTTGCCAGGATTGGTAGTAGTTCCTCTTGAAAGGTTTGAAAGAATTCACTAGTGAATCCATCTGGGCCTGGACTTTTGTTTTTGGGCAGGCATTTGATTAATGTCTTAACTTCCTCAATAGTGATGGGGGTGTTTAGATATGCTACATCCTCTTCCTTCAACCGTGGAAGATTATAAGAGTCCAAGAATTTATCCATTTCTTCCAGGTTCTCGTTTTTAGTGGCATAGAGTTTCTCAAAGTAGTTTCTGATTACCCTTTGAATCTCTGTCATATCAGTAGTGATCTCTCCTTTTTCATTCCTAGTACAAGTTATCAAGTTTCTCTTTCTCTTTCTTTGTTAGTTTTGCCAGTGGTCTATCAATCTTGTTTAATTTTTTAAAGAACCAACTTCTGCTTTCGTTGATCTTTTGGATTGCTTTTATGTTTCCACTTCATTGATTTCTGCTCTCAGCTTTGTTATTTCCTTCTGTCTCCCTATTTTTGGTTCCTTTTGTTGATCACTTTCTAATTCTATGAGCTGCGTCATTAAACTATTCAGGTATGTTCCTTCTTCCTTCCTGATGTGTGCTTGCAAAGCTATAAATTTTCCTCTCAGAACCGCTTTTGCTGTGTCCCATAAGTTCTGATAGTTTGTGTCTATATTGTCATTTGTTTCTAGGAAGGTTTTGATGTTCTCTTTGATTTCATCTCGGACCCACTGGTTATTCAGTATTAGGCTATTTAACTTCCAGGTATTAAAATTTTTCTTCTGTATCCCTTTGTATTTCACATATAATTTCAGGGCCTTGTGGTCAGCAAAGATAGCCTGCACAATTTCTATCCTCTTGATATTATGGAAGTATGTTTTATGTGATAGCATGTAGTCTATCCTAGAGAATGTCCCTTGTACATTAGAGAAGAATGTGTATCTAGGTTTTTGGGGGTAGAGTGTCCTCTATATATCTACTAGGCCTCTTTCTTCCATTTCTCTTTTCAGGTCTAGTGTATTCTTGTTGGTTTTCAGTCTGATTGACCTGTCAAGTGTTGACAATGCTGCGTTGACAATATCTCCCACAATTATTGTGTTGTTATTGATATTATTTTTCATATTTGTCAACAATTGTATTAAATATTTTTCTGGCCCTTCATTTGGTGCATATATGTTTAGGAGAGTGATTTCTTCACGCTGTATGTATCCCTTGATTAATCCTGAGAAGGTTAGCCATCCGCAGATGAAGTCACACACACAGGAAATCAGGCCCGTAGATGCCGTACAGAAGACAGACAGTCCAGAGAGAAGTGCCAGGCTTCTCCCTTTCTGGGTGGAGAAACTCACCTCCAGGGAAGGCTAGCCATTCACAGATGAAGCCACAGACACAGAAAATCAGGCTTGCAGATGCCGCACAGAAGATAGACAGTTTAGAGAGATGTGCCAGGCTTCAGCGTCCCACCAGAGTTCAACAAGCTCCTCCCTTTCTGGGCAGAGATACTCACCTCCAGGGAAGGCTAGCCATCTGCAGATGAAGCCACACACACAGGAAATCAGGCCCGCAGATGCCGCACAGAAGATAGACAGTCCAGAGAGATGTGCCAGGCTTCAGCGTTCCATCAAAGTTCAACCAGCTCCTTCCTTTCTGGGCAAAGTAACTCACCTCCAGGGAAGGCTAGCCTTCCACACATACAGGAAATCACGCCCACAGATGCCGCACAGAAGACAGATAGTCCAGAGCTGGTTGTTTTCTTAATGGCCATTGCTTCCCCATCATTGTGTATAAAAAGGCATTGATTTTTTTGAATGTGTTAATTTTGTAGTCTGCCACCTTGCTATATGAATCTACTGTTTCTAGAAGCTCTTTAGTAGAGTCTTTAGGGTTTTCTAAGTAGAGCATCATGTCATCTGTAAACAATGAAAGCTTGACTTCTTCCTTTCCTATTTGGATTCCCTTGACATCTTCTTCTTGCCTAATCACTATAGCAAGTACTTCCAGTACTATGCTATATAGGAGTAGTGAGAGAGGACAGCCTTGTCTTGTACCAGAATTTAGAGGAAAGGCTTTTAGTTTTCTCCATTGAGGCTAATATTTGCCATTAGCTTGTGGTAGATGGCCTTAGGTATATTGAGAAAGGTTCCTTTCATTCCCATCTTGCTGAGAGTTTTTATTAAGAATGGGTGTTGGACCTTATCAAATGCTTTCTCTGTGTCTATTGATAAGATTATATGATTTTTATTTCTCTTGTTGTTGGTGCCTTATGGATGTTAAACCATCTTTGCATTCCTGGGATAAAACCTACTTGATCAGAGTGAATGATCTTCTTGATGAGGCATTGGATCCTATTTGCCAGTATTTTGTTGAGGATATTTTCATCTGTGTTCATCAGGAATATTGTTCTATAATTTTCTTTTTTGGTAGCATTTCTGGCCTCTTTTGGTATCAGTGTGATGTTGGCTTCATAAAAGCTGTTTGAAAGTGTTCCCGTTTTTTCAATTTCGTGAAAGACCCTGGCCAGGATTGGTAGTAGTTACTCTTGAAAGGTTTGCAAGAATTCATTAGTAAATCCATCTGGACATGGGCTTTTGTTTTGGGGCATACATTTGATTATGGTTTTAATTTTCTCAATAGTGATGGGGGTGTTTAGATAAGCTACATCCTCCTTATTCATCCAACCATGGAAGGTTATAAGAGTCCAAGAATTTATCTATTTCTTCCTGGTTCTCATGTTTAGTGGCATAGAGTTTCTCAAAGTATTCTCTGATTACCCTTTGATGCTCTGCAATATCTGTCGTGATCTCGTTTTCTTTTCTAATACAGATTATCAAGTGTCTCTCTTTCTTTGTGAGTTTTGCCAATTGTATATTAATCTTGTTTATTTTTTCAAAGAACCAACTTCTGCTTTCATTGATCTTTCAGATTGTTTTTTGGGTATCCACTTCAATGATTTCTGTTCTAAGCTTTGTTATTTCCTTCTGTCTCCCTAATTTTAGTTCCTTTTTTGATCATTTTCTA
Source organism: Suncus etruscus (assembly GCF_024139225.1). Lineage (NCBI taxonomy): Eukaryota > Metazoa > Chordata > Mammalia > Eulipotyphla > Soricidae > Suncus > Suncus etruscus. The sequence continues at coordinate 45,831,837 of NC_064862.1, read as the reverse complement.
ATTTTATAAACTTCGTCATTAAGATATTCAGGTATGCCCCGTCTTCCTTCCTGATGTGCCCCGAAAAGCTGTGAATTTTTCTCTCAGGGCCACTTTTGCTGTTTCCCATAGATTCTGATAGTTTGTGACTTTATTGTCATTGATTTCCAGGAACTTTTTGATTTCCTCTCTGATTTCATCTCGGACCCACTGGTTGTTCAGTAGCAGGCCCTTTAATCTCCAGTTGTTAATGTTCTTCTGTGTCCCTTTGTAATTTACATCTAACTTCAGAGCCTTGTGGTCAGTGAAGGTATCCTGCAAAATTTCTATCCTCTTGATTTTATGGAGGTATGTTTTATGTGCCAGCATGTGATCTATCCTGGAGAATGACTCATGTACATTGGAGAAGAATCTGTATCCAAGTTTCTGGGAATGGAGTGCTCTCTATATATCTGTGTGTATATATTTATGTTTGTCATACATATATATTATTTTTGTTGGGTTTCAGTCTGGTTGACCTGTCAAATGTTTACAGGTGTGTTGAGGTCTCTCACAATTATTATGTTATTATTGATATTCTCTTTCAAATTTGTCAGTAATTGTATTAAGATATTTTGCTGGTCTCTCATTTGGTATGTATATGTTTAGTGATACAATTTCTTTCTGTTGCACATACCCCTTGATTAATATGAAGTGTTCATCTTTGTCCCTTACAACCTTTCTGAGTGTAAAGATTGTATAGTCTGATAATAATATGGCCACCCCAGCTTTTTTAAGGGTGTTATTTGCTTGGATGATTTTCCTCCAGCCTTTGATTTTGAGTCTATGTTTCTTCTGACTATTCAGGTGTGTTTCTTGTAGGCAGCAGAAGGTTCAATTAATCTTTTTGATCCATTTATCCACTCTGTGTCTCTTCATTGGTGCATTTAGTCCATTGACATTGAGGGAGATCATCTCCCTCAATGGTGTGTCTGTTGGTCTGTCTTGTCTTAAAGTCGATAAGGCATGTCTACTTAATATTTCGTTTTTCCTTTAAGGCTGGTTTTGCATCTGTAAAGTTTCTGAGCTGTAGCTTATCTGTGAAGTTGTGTATCCTTCCTTCATACCTGAACATGAGTCAGGCTGGGTGCAATATTCTAAGTAAAACATCCATTTCATTCAGTCTTGTCACAATATCCCACCACTGTTTTCTGTACTTGAGAGTTTCTTGTGACATGTTTGTTGTAATTCTTAAAGATGCCTCTTTGAATGTAATTTCCCTTTTTGCTCTTGCTGCTTTCAGTATTCTATCTCTATCTGTAGGTTTCATTATTGTGACTAGGATGTGTCTTAGGGTGTTCTTCATTGGGTCTCTTTTAGCTTGTACTCTTTGGGCATGCAGCATTTGAATGCATGTAGTCTTCAGCTCTTGGAGTTTCTCTTTGATGATGTCTTTGTTGATTCTTCTTGGGGATCTCCTTCCTGGACATTTGATTCTTACGTTGTTTCTGTTGAGTTTATCAAAGACTTCTATTTTCATCTTTTAACATTCTTTGAGTACTTTTCCATTGTATGATAATTTCCCTTAAGGTTCTTTTCCAATCTTTTCTGCTGTATGGAGTTGTTCTGCATTTCATCTTTCAGTTTACTGATTCTGTCCATGGCTGCTGTTACCCTCTTGGAGAGGCTTTCCATTGAGCTTTTTAGTTCAGCTACCATGTTTTTAGATCTGTTGTTTCAGTTTGAAGCTTTCTGATTTCTTTTTGTTCTGTTCAGCTACAGCTATGCTGTCTTTGATTTTGATGAGGATTCTCCATATTTCTATTGTAATCTCCTTATCTGAGAGATTAATCACATGTTTGGTATTTTTTGAGTCATCATAGCTAACATCTTCATTCTCTTTGTATGATGTTTGCCTGTGAGGTTTCCCCATTCTCACTCTTGCAGTGTGATTTTTTTCCCTAAGTGTTATGGTGGGGGTTCATTAGTTAGAAAGAGTGTGCAGCTGTGAAGCGAAGTGGAGAGCTATGCTCTTTTGTAGCCTCCAGGAGATATTTTTTGTTGGACCCTTCTCCTCTCAGGAGAGTTTCAGGAGATACAAGAGTAGAGAAACATATAAAGGTGCCAGGTCCCCTCAGTCTCTCCCAGTTGGTAATCTCACAGCAGGTGGAGACCCCTCCTGCCTGCTTTCACAGACAAAGAAAGTATCTACTTTTCTGCAGGGCAGATGTGGTAGCCGGTTTTCACTTACTCTGTCTTTCTTGGCCTTTCTGCTTGGGCACCTCTAGGAAACAGTTTTTTTCTGGGCCCTTTTTGGCCCTCTCAGGAGAGTTTCAGGAGACAGAAGAATAAAGAAACACGCAAAGGCCACAATTTTCTTTTTATGATTAATTTATAATTTAAAACAAGAACAAAAACCAGTTCCTAAAGGGGAATTGGAGAACTGGAAAATATAGACATAACAGCATCCCCATCATCAAAATCCATGTAAACAATCTCCAATGCACATGGAATATTCTCAAGGGAAGATTGATGGTTGAGATACATCTTAAATGTCCATAGTCATAAAAACGATATTATATATCTTTTCAGGCCACACTGTCACTATGGTAGAAATACATTATTTGTATTTATGTACTCATCCTATGATCGGAATTTCTGTTGTTGGGGACCTTGAGATTGACTATTCAGAGGTAGTTCCTGAACCAAATGAGCTCACTTAGGCTAAAACTATTTAGATATGTCTCATGGCCTTTTTTGAATTATGAGATAGATATTAATATGATTTGTTATGAAAAATAAACATGTAGACTTCCAAAAAGACACAGAGGCATTCTTTGAGAGCAAACAGCATTTTCACATTGTCAATGTGAATGGAACAAAAATGATTAATATCTAACAGAGTAGGCAATAAGTAAATAAGAAATACTGTTACCTTTTATCATAATTGATACTTATGGTTTTCTAGGAGGCCTAAATTTTTCTCCTTTTCTGATTTCAGCTACACCAAACATTCGCTGTAAAATATATTTACATAAAAGAAACTGAACAAAAACTAGCCAGAACAGCAATAGCTTGATTTTCAGTAGAAATTCCAAAAGCCAGGCTAACATGCAACTTGCTAATTTTCTAATTATTTTTAGATCACATTCCTATTTCACTTATCATTGGTTTGTTTTCATTTTAGATTATTGCTTCTTAAAGCTGCAGGAAAATAATTTCTTCTAAGATTAGGGAGTAGGAGTTATGGGACTCACCCTGTAACACGCAGGGGCTACTTTCAGCTCACTGTCCATTGCTTGAGATGCCAATGGTGCCAGGGATGGAACCCAGGAGTCTAGCATGCAAAGCAAAAGCTTCAACCCTCGAGAACTCTTTATTGGCTGGGATGGACAGAGAGTACACCTAGCTGTGCTCAGGGCTTTCTCTGGCTCTCTGTTTTAATTTCATAAAACAAAACAAAACCAAATAAAACAGGGGCCGGACAGACTGATGGAGTTAGGGCATTTGCCTTGCATGCAGAAGGACAATGATTCCAATCCTGGCATCCCATATGGTCCCCCAAGCCTGCCAGGAGTGATTTCTGAGCATAGAGCTAGGAGTAACCCCTGAGCGCTGCTGCATGTGACCCAAAACCCAAAACCAAAACAAAACGAACAAAAAACAAAACACAAAAACTTGGTTTCCATCATTTTTAATAGATGGAAAATAATTTAAAATATTTATATTTTGAATTATTTAAAAATGATGTAAAAATTTAAATAAATAAAATAAATAAATAAAAATTTAAATGAAGTTGATCTGTCAGGTGAACATTTTACTCGAGCATAACGATGAATTATTTTTCTAACTTTAGTTACCTAAAGTGAGTGATACTCTTTTAAAATAGTGATTTTCTTTATTTTTAAAAATAATTTCTTTACTTAAACACCATGGTTACAAATTTGTTCATAGTTGGGTTTCAGTCATAAAGTGGGATAAATAAATACCCCTTCACCAGTACAACTTCACCCCCTTCACCAGTACAACTTTCCTGCCACCAATGTCCCTCATTTCCTTCCTCTTCTACCCTGTGCCAGACAGGCATTCTATTTCTATATCATTGTTACTGTTAGTGTAGTTATTTCTCTAATTGCGTTCACCACTCTTTGTGATAAGCTTCATATCATAGGCTGGTCCTTCTGGACCGCATCTCTATCATCTCTAGGTATTATTATCATAATGTCTTTTATTTTTCTTAAGTCCTATTGATGAGTGAGACTTTTCCATGTCTATCTCTCTCCTTCTGATTTATTTCACTTATCATAATAGCCCCCATGTCCATTCATGAATAGAAAAATTTCATGACTTCATTTTTCGAACAGATGCATAGTATTCCACTGTGTAGATATACCACAGTTTCTTTAGCACTCATCTGTTGTTGAGCACCTGGGTTTTCAGATTCTGGCTATTGTAAATAGAGCTGCAATGAACATAGGAGTACAGAGGGCATTTTTGTATTTTGTGTTTCTCAGGAATATCCCTAGTAGTGGTATTGCTGGATTATAAGGACACTTAAATTTCAATTTTTTGTCCCCGGCAGGCACAGGGGACCACATGGGATGCCAGGATTCGAACCACCATCCTTCCGCATGAAAGGTAAACGCCTTACATCCATGCTATCTCTCCGGCCCCAATTTTTAATTTTTTGAGGAATATACAAATTGTTTTCCAGATGGCTGAACTAGCTTTCCAGATGGCATTCCTACTAGCAAAACTAATAGCTCCTTTCTCCTCATATTCATGACAGCACTGGCTATTCTTGTGCTTTGTGATATGTGCCAGTCTCTGTGGCATGAAATGATACCTCATGTTGTTTTGATTTGCACCTCCCTGATGGTTTGTGATGTGGAGCATTTTTTCATGTGCCTTTTGGCCACCTGTACTTCTCTGAGGAAATGTCTGATCATTTCTTTTCTCCAGTTTTTGATAGGGTAATTTTTTTTGTTAAGTTCTGTCTACTTTGCATATCTTAGATATTAGCCTCTTATCTGATGACTATTGGGTGAATAGTTTCTCCATTCCGTGGTGGCCTTTGTATCCTAGTCACTATTTCCTTTGAGGTGCAGAAGTCTTTCAGCTTAATATAGTCTTATTTATCTCTGCTTTCACTTATTTGGATAGTGGTGTTTTCTCCTTGAAAATACATTAGTCTTAATGAAGTGTTTTGTCTGTTATTTTTCTTTATACATTATAGTTTCAGGTCTGATAACAAGGTCTTTGATCCATTTTGATTTGACTTTTGTGAGTGGTGTGAGATAGAGTTCTGACTTCACTTTTTTGCATTTGGCTGGCCAGTTGTCCCAAAACTATTTGTTGAAGAGGCTTTTCTTGCTCCATTTTGTGTTTCTTGCCTCTTTATCAAAGATTAATTGATTGTATGTCTGGGAGTCATTCTCTAAATACTCAAGAATTTTAATGACTATTGCTTTGTAATACAATTAAAGTTGGGGAAGTGAGACTTACATTCTTTTCCCTAAGGATTTCTTTAGCTATTCATGGGCTTTTATTCTTAATAAATTTCAGGAGTGTTTGATTCACTTCTTTGAAGAATGTCATGAGTATTCTTAGAGGGATTGCATTAAATCTGTACAATACTTTGGAATTGTTGTCATTTTAATGATGGTAATCCTCACAACCCATTAACAGCATAAATGGCTTTATTTCTTTGTGTCATCTTTTAATTCTTGAAGCAGTGTTTTGTAGTTTTCTTTGTATAGGACCTCCACCTCTTTAGTGGAATTTAAAGTATTTGAGTTTCTGTGGCATTATTGTGCATGAGACTGATTTTTTTTTTTTTTGGTTTTTGGGCCACACCCAGTAACGCTCAGGGGTTACTCCTGGCTATGTGCTCAGAAGTTGCTCCTGGCTTGGGGGACCATATGGGACACCGGGGGATCGAACCGCGGTCCGTCCAAGGTTAGCGCAGGCAAGGCAGGCACCTTACCTTTAGCGCCACCGCCCGGCCCCGAGACTGATTTTTATTGTCTATTTATTCTCTATCATTATTTGTGTATATGAAGGTCATTAATTTTTGCATGTTAATTTTGTAGCCTGACACTTTGTATATAAATGAATCTATTATTTCTAGAAGCTTTTTGATAAAGTCTTTTTGTTTTGTAAATATAGTATCATGACATCTGAAGACAGTGAGAGTTTGACTTTTTCCTTTTCTAATTATGCTTTTCTATGCTATGCTCTTGATATCTTTTTCTTGCATAAATGCTATGGGAATTACTTCCATTAACATGTTGAATAGGAGTGAGAGGTGAGAGGTAGTAGCCTTGTTTGTGCCAGATTTTAGAGGAAAAGATTTCAGTTTGTTTTTATTGAGTATAGTATTTACCATGGACTTGTAGTAAATGGCCTTGACTATATTGAAAAAAGTTTTTTTGTTCCAATCTTGCTGAATGTTTTTAATCATGAATGGATGTTATACCTTATTAAATGCTTTCTCTGCATCTCTTTTTATCATCATATGGTTTTTCTTTTTTCTTTTATTGATATAGTGTATAATATTGATTGACTTATTTATTTTACACTATCCTTGCATCTCTGAAATAAAACCTACTTGGCCATGGTGTATGACCTTGCTGAGGTTTTTGATTCTATTTGTTAGGATTTTGTTGAGAATCTTTGTACTTGTGTTCATCAGGGTATTGGTTCATAGTTCTCTTTTATTGTGGCATCTCTGTCTGCTTTTGGTATCAGAGTGATGCCAGCCTTGTAAAAACTATTTGCGAGTGTTTCTTTTCCTAAAATATTCCTTAAATTTTATGAAAGAGCCTGAAAATATTAAAATAGTAGGTCCTCTTGAAAGATTTGAAACAATTTGTTAATGAATTCATCTGTGCCTGGGCTTTTGTTCGGGGAAAGAATTTGATTATTATTTTAATTTCCTCAATGCGATGCATCAGGTCAAATATACTAGATTCTCTTGGTTCAACCTTATGAGGTTATGAGAGTCCAAGAGTTTGTCCATTTCTTCCAGGTTCTCTTGTTTTATGGCATAGAGTTTCTCAAAGTAGTCTCTGATTACCCTTTGAGTTTCTGTAATGTATGTTGTAATCTCACCCTTTTCATTTCTAATTTGGTTTAAGTTTCTCTCTTCTTTTCCTTGTGAGTTTTGCTAGTGGTTTTTTGATATTGTTTTTGTTTTCAAAGAAAAACTCTCACTTTCATTAATCTTTCAGATAGTTTCTTTTATTTCCAATTCATTGATTTCTGCTCTAAGCTTTATTATTTCCTATTGTCTGCCTATTTTTTGATTCATTTTGTTGATCACTTTCTAATTTTATAAGTCGTGCCATTAGGTATTTTTGTAGGCCCTTTCTTCCCAATGAGTGCTTGCAAAGCCATACATTTTCTTCTTCTTACTGCTTTTGATATGTTCCACAAATTCTGATAATTTTTTGTTTTTGTTCTCATTTGTTTCTAAGAATCTTTAAATTTCCTTTAGATCTTGTTCCTGACCCACTGTTTGCTCAGTAGTGAGATGTTTAATTTCTATGTGTTAAATTTTTCCTCTGGCCCTGTTTGTAATTCACTTTTAATTTCATTGCATTATGATCTGACAAGGAGTTTATACAAATTTTATCCTCTTGATTTCATAGATGTATGTTTTATGAGCCAGCATGGGGTTTATCATGAAAAATGACCCATGTGCATTAGAGAAGAATCAGTATCCAGTTTTCTGGAGATGGAGTGCATATATACATATATATATATATATAATTTATGTATTTATGTCATATATATGATGTAAATATAAACTGGGGCACTTTCTTCCATTTCCCCTTTTAGAGCTAATATATTATTATTAGGTTTCAGCTTGGTTGACCTATCAATGGGTTACAAGGCTATGTTGAAGTCTTTCACTATTATTCTGTTGATATTGATGTACTCCTTCAAATTTGTCAGCAGTCATTTTAAACATTTTGCTGGCCTTTCATTGAATGCATATATGTTTATGAGTGTGATTTCTTCCTGTAGAACACATCCCTTGATTATTAAGAAATTTCCATCTCTATTCCTTATAACTCTTTAAAGTCTAAAGTTTGTGTCATCTTAAATTAATATGGCCACTCCAGATTTTTAAGGAAGCTTTTTTCTTGAACTATTGTCCTCCAACCTTTGAGTTTGAGTTTGTTTGTTCTGATAATTCAGGTGTGTTCTTTGTAGGCAGAAAAACATTGGATTCAGCTTTTTGATTCATTTTTCCACACTGTTTCTCTTACCCAATACATTTAGTTCTTTACTATTGAGAAAGATAATTTTCATGAGATTTAGTGTCATCTTTATGTAGGAGTTTGGTGTGTCTGATGACCTGTCTTGTCTTAACATAGATTTTTAAATTTGTCCTTTATGGCTGGTTTTGAGTCTGTAAAGTTGTTAAGCTCTTCTTTATTCTGGAAGCCAAGTATCCTTCCTTTAAAGCTGGCTAGATAAAGTATTCTTGGCAAAGCATTTATTTTGTTGAGTTTTGTCACTATATCCTATCACTGTCTTTGGGCCTTAAGGGTTTCTTCTGATAAATATGCTGTAAATCTTAAGGATACTCCTTTAAATATAATTTTCTTTTTTGATCTTGCTGCTTGCAGTATTCTATTCCTATCTGTGTTATTCATCATTGTGACTAGGATGTGTCTTGGGGTGCTTTAATTTGAATTTTTTTGTTGTTGTTGTTGGTATTCTTTGGTCATTTAGGATTTGGTTTCATTCACTCTTCAACTCTGGGAGTTCTGTGAAATAATGTCCTGACTGTTGATTATTTATGGGGATTTTCTGCCCCTGTATCTGGGATTCCAATAATTCTTATGTTGTTTCTATTGCGTTAAACAAAGACTTCTATTTTGTCTGTTCACCTTATTTTAGGATTTTTTCCATTGTCTGATTGTTTTGAGACTTTACCCCCTTCTGTTATATGGAATTGTTATATATCTTATCTTCCAGCTCATTAATTCTCTCTTCAGCTGCTGTTACTCTGTTTGAGAGCTTTCCCATGAGGTTTTCATTTCACTGACCAAGTATTTTAGTCCTGTTATTTCAGTTTGGAATTTTCTCATTTCCACTTTCATATTTCTTTGATTTTTATTTGTGTTTTGTTCAGTTCATTCCATACTTTAAGTTCTATGAGCACCCTTCATATTTCTTCTCTAAAGTTTTAATCTGAGAGGCTAAATATGTGGTTTGTACTTTTTAGATCATCTGAGCTATCATCTTTATTTTCAAAGCTTGGTGAAGGCCTGTGTTTTTTTCACCATTGTCATGGTTGCAGTGTGGTGTTTTCTATAGATTGTGCTTGGGTTCATTAACTAGGAGAAAGAAGTGCACTGCACCCCTCTGGATCTGTCCTTATGGTGGGGGTAGCTTACCTGGTGACACTTTTCAGGTACCACCAAAAAGACTCTCCTTTCTGCCTCAGTCCTTGGAGGTGAGGTCACTTTGAGTGATACATTTTTGATCAACCAGAGATTATGCATAAGTCAGATATAATATGTTAAAACAGTAACAAACTTTATCAGTATATATATATATATATATATATATATGTATATGTATATGTATATATATATATGTATATGTATATGTATATGGATGTGGACCAAAAACCATATACATGGTTTTTGGGCCACATTGGTGATGCTAATGGGTTACTCCTGGCTATGTGCTCAGAAATCACTCCTGGCTTGGGTGACCATATGGAATGCTGGGGAATCAAACTGTGGTCCATTCTAGGTCAGACGTGTGCAAAGCAAATGCCCTATCACTGTGCCACTGCTCTGGCCCCTTTATCAGCATTTTTATCACAATATTTTATATGATAACCAAAAATATCCCAAATCTCTCTTTATTTTAACACCCTCATAATACATCTAATCCCATCAAAAATGGGGAGAAGAAATGAATAGACACTTTGATAAAAAAAAAAAGAAATACAAATGGCCAAAAGACACATGAAAAAATGCTCCTCATCACTAATCATCAGGGAGATGCAAATCAGAACAACAATGAAATACCATCTCACACCACAAAGATTGGCATACATCAAAAAGAATGAGAACAATCAGTGCTGGCAGGGATGTGAAGAGAAAGGAACTCTTATTCACAGCTGGTGGGAATGCTGTCTAGTCCAACCTCTATGGAAAGCGATATGGAGATTCCTCCAAAATCTGGAAATTGAGCTCCCATTCGACCCAGCTATTCCACTCCTAGGGATATACCCTAAGAACACAAGAATACAACACAAACACCCCTTCCTCACACCTATATTTATTGCAGCACTATTCACAATAGCCAGGCTCTGGAAAAAACCAAGATGCCCTTCAACAGACGAATGGCTAAAGAAACTGTTGTACGTATACACAATGAAATATTATGCAGCCGTCAGGAGAGATGAAGTCATGAAATTTTCCTATACATGGATGTACATGGAATTTATCATGCTAAGTGAAATAATTCAGAGGGAGAGAGAGACTCAGAAAAGTCTCACTCATCTATGGGTTTTAAGAAAAATAAAAATCATTTTTGTAACAATCCTCAGAGACAATGAGAGAAGGGCTGGAACTTCCAGCTCACTTCATGAAGCTCACCACAAAGAGTGGTGAGTGCAATTATAGAAATAACTACACAGAGAACTACCATAATCATGTGAATGAATGAGGGAACTGGAAAGTCTGTCTGGAGTACAGGTGGGGGTAGGGTGGGATGGAGGGAGATTTGGAACATTGGTGGTGGGAATGTTGCACTGGTGAAGGGGATGTTCTTTACATGACTGAAACCTAATCACAATCATAGTTAAGATGTTTAAATAAAGAAAAAAAGTTTAAAAAATAAACAAAGGAAATTCTTTTAAAAAAGCAATACTATATGTAGTAATTGTAGGCTTTGTTTATTATTTTAAAAAGTTTTTCTTGCAAATTCATATCCATTTTTATTTCAAAAGAAACCCTATCCATATGTTTCTTATTTATTTGCACTTGTCATAATTCATCAAAGTGCTATGCAATAAGTTATTTAATGTCTAAAGTCTTTGTTAAAAGATTTTTAGAGCCTTTCATCTTGTGTACCAATAAGTTTGTTTTTCTTTAAAACAAGAGTTCTGAGTTTGGAAAAATATGACCTTCCATTCATATTTTAAAATGTTATGAGGCTTGTAAATTAAACTAAGAAGAGTGTAGACTTGAGCAATGTTTTGGTGAAGTTAGCTGTTCTCTCTCAAACTAGGGTCAATTTAGTTGCCCAATTGTGTCACGCTTCATTGTAAAGAGGTAAAGGAAGTGGGAAGAAGTCAACAGACTCTGCTTTGAATTGACATCCCTTAAAAGAGTAGCCAGAGCTGCGAAAAAGATGTCTATGTGTGAGAATCATTCTGTTATTACTGTGCAGTACTGTCAAAGCATTCTCATCTCAGTTACTGGGCAATTATACTTTGTGTGTGTACATGTATGCATGTGTATGCACATATGTAAATATTGTAGGTAGTGCAACCATTGTTTCACAGCATATGTGTTTGGATGTGGCAGAAGCATTATGAGAATGGTGGAGGCAAATACAAAGAATTTTATCACATATAAAGAGCCTCGTTCAGATTCTTTAGAGAGTAGCACAGAAGAGTTTTCAACAGAAGGGAGGTAGTGTAGACTGACTCACATTGGTAAGGAAGTACTGTAAGGTTTTAAGCAAAGGCATACTGGTGACAAATAAGGCTGTATTCCAGATACCAGCTGAGAAGACTGTTGTAGAAGAGAGAAGGGGGGAGGGGAGAGAAAGGAGTAGAGTAGAGGGGAAGAGAAGAGGGGTTGGAAGAGGAATGAAATTCTCCTGCCTTCGTATTACTAAAAATATCAGGCAAATGGCAACTATTGAAGGACTTGAAAAATTTAAATGTTACCATGATTTGAATGGGAACACTTCAACCTGGTCTTCTCTTTACTGCAGCGATACCTAAGGATTCGCAGGTTGTAGTAGATATTAAAGATTACTTTTATAATATTCTTATCCAACAGAGGACTGAAAATGCTTTGCGTTTTTCATTGCTTCTTTAAATCATAAGGCAACTATGTACGGGTTTCAATGGACTGTTTTACCCTAGAGAGTGATCAATTAACTGTGTGTCAATATTTTGTCACTATAGCTCTGTCCTTTTTATGCATGAGTTTTTCATATTTACACTATATAATACATGGAAAATATTCTGATGGTGTGTTCAATGAGATTAAGCTTCAACGATTATATGAATATGTAATAAATTGCTTACCAGCAGCTGGATATGAGTTACTAAAAAATTCAGATGCTGCCCCATATGAATATTTGGGTTATATTCTTGAGTGCACTACAGTATGTTCTCAGAAATATTCCATCTACTGTAAAGACCTCAAAAACAGTCAATGGTTTTCAGAAACTACTGGAAGACATTAATTAGTTCTATCCCTCTCTCGGTATTTCTTTGGTTTTCTTTGCTTTTTTTTTTTTTTTTTTTTTTTTTGGTTTTTCGGGCCACACCCGTTTGATGCTCAGGGGTTACTCCTGGCTACGCACTCAGAAATTGCCCCTGGCTTGAGGGGACCATATGGGACACTGGGGGATCGAACCGTGGTCCTTCCTTGGCTAGCGCTTGCAAGGCAGACACCTTATCTCTAATGCCACCTCGCCAGCCTCAATCTTGGTATTTCTAATTCGACTTTAGCAACGTGTTTCTCACTCTAGAAGGGCACTCTGTACAGGATAGTCCAAGACAATTAAATCCAGAGGCTCAGAAGGAATTGGAATTATTTATGGATCACCCCCAGAGTACTATATTTCTCTCTTTATTCCTAGAAAAAGGTATGGTTATTATGTTTTGCAACAACTCAACCACCAACTGCTGTAAATGTCCAATTACCTTGTCCATTAGAATAGATTTATTTACATAATAAACAACCTCACATTACTGTATCATATTTGGAATTAATAGCTGCTCTAAAAATTAAAGGGAGTTTGCAAGTGCATGCTTTACTAGGATATGACCATTATATAATTCTACTACTATTCTACCCATCTGTTAAAAAAATTGACTTAGTATTGCCTCTTAGTGATGTTCAATAAAGAGCTTTGGCTGATTCATCAGGAGAACTTTCCTCCCACTACCTAGAGGGGAAAAACTTGGGATATGTTCAGAAGGCCTCCCTTTATAATCTCTTCCATCATTTGCTCCTCTCCTATTCTTAATGTGCTGACCTTTTATATTTATGGCTCAATATTAGGGAAAGGTGGGATTGTTGGCCCATTTCTGACCACAAAAATGTGTACTAATTAAAATGCAACTCATCAAGTGGAACTTGCTACTTTGATTTATTTACTGTCCCACATGCAATATAGTAAGTGACTCAGCTTATGTAGTTGGCCTTCCCCTGGAACTGTCACTGCTTCCATAATCACTCACAACCCTGTAGTTCAAGAATTGCTTCAACAACTGCAAGCTATTTTACCAAAGTTCTCCCACCCTATTTTCGTCACTCATTTAAGATCTCATTCTGATCTCTCTTGTTCAATGGTTTTAAGAAACAAATCAGCCAATCACCTAGCAATGCCAATATTTAAGTCAGCTGTAGAAGAGCAGAATGTCCTACACACAAATGTCCATTGCCTTTAAGTATATTGTAGCATCTCACTAAGACAAACCAGACAAATAGTCTGTACTTGTTCTATTTGTGTGCACTGCACCCCTCCTGTAGCTGAAGCTAATCTCTGAGGTCTGCAGACAAATGAATTGTAGCAAAAGGATATTACTCATGTTAATCTCTTCCCAAGCAATCATTTTGGCTTTTAGTTTTTGATACTTATTCTTATTTTATATGGGCTGTCCCTATGATTTCAGAAAGAGCTAATGCTATTTGTTCCTTTTTATTACAATGCTTTTCTGTCATGGGTGTTCCAAATGCCATCAAATCTGATAATGGTCCAGCCTATGTTAGTAAATTTGGGGGCGAGGGGTTGGGTCATACCCAGCTGTACTCAGGGGTTACTCCTGGCTCTGGACTCAGAAATAGCTTCTGGCAGTCACGAGGAACCATATGGAATGCCAGGATTTGAACCGCCATTCATCCTGGATTGGTTGCATGCAAGGCTAATGCTCTACCACTGTGTTATCTCTCTGTTTGTAAAATTTTTTTTTTTTTTTTTTTTGGTTTTTGGGCCACACCCGGTGACGCTCAGGGGTTACTCCTGGCTATGCGCTCAGAAGTCGCTCCTGGCTTGGGGGACCATATGGGATGCCGGGGGATCGAACCGCGGTCCGTCTCCTAGGCTAGCGCAGGTAAGGTAGGCACCTTACCTCGAGCGCCACCGCCCGGCCCCTGTTAGTAAAATTTTTAATCATTTTGCAAATAATGGCAAATCAAACATACCATTTATATCCCCTGTAATATTCAAGGACAAGCCATTGTTGAATGTCCTCACAGAACTCTCAAAACTGAATTATTAAAAGACAGAAAAGTGGGTATGTTACTGCTTGATTTATCATTAACATTATTTTCTTTAAGTTATAAAATTTATCTCAAGGAGAATCCCATACAGTTATTGAAAGACATTTTCAAGATGTATAGATTCAGAAAACAATCAATTCATCTATATAGGTGAAAATTGATAAATATTGGGTAGCAAGCAACCTTAATTATTTGAGGCAAAGGCTATACTTATATTTCTACAGTGGATAGTCCCCAGAAGAAACTCTGGGTTCCATTATGCCTCATCAGAAGGATCCACTTGTTTTCAAGCAGTTCAGCTACATTTATACATTTGTACAATAATCATAATGTAATTATTTATCTTTTGACACAACAAACTCCAATTTTGTCACTTTACCCTATTAGGTAAATATTATCCACTATTAGGTAGTTATCAAAAAGTAAAACTTTGGAAACCTCACAAATCCCACATCAGTAGGAATTAGTCAGATGATCTTGTCACCCCAGTTCTTAAAAAACAGATTTTTTACTTCTTGAAGGAAGATAATTATAAATTTTGGCTTTTGTATAGATTTTAACACCCCCCTGCACTTGAGTCACCTTTAAAATAACAGTTTTAATCTAAGTAGTTTCTTTTAAAATTTTTTTTCTTTATTTAAACACCATGATTACTTACATGATTGTAGTTGGGTTTCAGTCATAAAAAGAACACCTCCCTTAACCAGAGCATCCTTCCCAACACCAGTGTCCCCATCTCCTTGCTTCCTGCCCCCCACCCCTCACGTAAGTAGTTTCTTGATGTTTCCAATTTTCTCTCTTTTAGGCTATTTTCCAATTTGCTTCTATAGATATCAAATAGATTTTCTTTTTGTCCTATACCTCTTACAGTATGTTATAATTTTCCTGTTCCTAATCAAAGTTTTCTTTTCTTTTCTGGTTCTTTGGCAATGGAAAGCTATACCTTCCCTCATTTGGAGTAAAATAACTTCTGCTTGCAACCAGCTTCTTCGACTGGAGTCCTGACTCTAGGACCTGGATTTTTTGACCTGTAGAGGATCATTGGCTTCCTGACTGTCTAGGCTGATAGATTACATAATCATCTGAAATCTTCATCAGCATTGTATGAACATTTGGACACTGTTATTTATTCCCACCCACCCCCCAATAGTTTTTCTTTGGAAAAGGGATGAGATATGAAAAAACTGAGAATAGACACCTATAAGTGGGGGCCACTGTTCCTTTAAAGGTGAAAATTTTAGTTACTAGATTCCTGCTCTTGTAACTGTCACTGGAAGACATTTGGTTCAGGGGTATATAAAGCATGGATTAAAGTGCTAGAGGCCGCCCCTGCCAGATGGTCACTGTTGAATTGCTGGAGATACTTTTTTTCCTGACTTTCTGTTTATACTGCCTTTTGCTACCTCTCCTACTGTTTCCAGGCTTGGACAGAAGTGGAAAGGAGAGGAGAAGAGGGAAGAGGGGAAAAGGTGACAGTGGAGAGGAGAGAAGATAGGATAATAAAGGAGAAAGAAGGAGAAAGAAGAGAAGGGTAGAGGAGAGGAGAAGAGAAAATAAAAGAGGAAAGGAGAGAAGAGGGTAGGTGAGACTAGAGATAAAGAAAGGAGAGGGGAGGGAGGAGAGAAGAGAGAATTAGAGAGCAAAGGAGAAGAGATGGTAGAGAAGAAATCAGATGAGAAGGAAAATAAGAAGAGAGAGATGAAAAGAGAAGAGGGTAGAGGAGAGAAGAGTATAAAAAGAGAAGATAGGTAAGGGGAGGAGAGGGGAGAAGGGAGGAAAGAAAGGGGAATTGGAAAGGAGAGTGGAGAGAAAGAAATGGGTTGAGGAGGAGAGGGAAGGAGAGAGGAGAAGAAAAGAAGAAAAGGGAAGAGGAAAGAAGAAGAAAAGAAAGAGGAAAGGGAAGAAAAGAGAGGAGGTGAAGAGGGGGATAGAAAAGGAGAAGAGAAGGTATTGGAGAAGAGGAGAGAGCATAGGAGATGAGAGGAAAGCAAGAGGAGAGGGAAGGGGAGATGATAGGGGAGAGAGAATGGGAGAGGAGAGGAAAGGAAAGGAAAGGAAAGGAGAGGAGAGAAAAGGGGAGAGGGGAGAGAGATGAGAGTAAAGGAGAGTAGAGAGGAGGAGAAGGTAAAGAAGAGAAGAAGAAATAGGAGGAAAAGGGGAGAGGAAATGAGAAAAGAGTGGAGAGGAGAGAAGGGAGAGGAAAGAAAAAGGGAGAGGAGAGGAGAAGGGAGTGGAGCTTAGAAGAAGAGGGGAGAGGAGAGATAAGGAGATAGGAGAGGAGGGGAAAAGAAGAGAGGGGAGGCAAGAGGAGAGGAGAGGTGACAAGAGAGGAGAGGAGAGCAGAAGATATGCAAGGGGAGGTTAAGATAGTGAACAGCAGGGGACTGGCTACTGCATGAAACCCTGAAGGATGAAGATGCTGCTGAGAACCTGTGGCCCAGTGGTGCCTGAAATCTGCTGTGCTGCCTTTCTTTCTCCAAAACAGGCTTAGACTCTTTTGACAGTAATCTTCAAATTGGCCTGTTGGGGAAAAAATGACACCATAATCAAATCTAAAAATATCAAAATCAGAAGAAACATCTCTTAGAAAACCAGGGTTGCATATACTTAAAAATTTAGTTGCAAGCAATCCCCAAAGCTGTTTCCTATGGAAAAGTCAGTCCAACTGTCTCCTCTATCTGAGCTCCACAGAATAAAATCCACCTGTGAATAAAATGACCAAGTTAAAATAAAACCGAGGCCAGTTATTGCCTATCTTTGTGCAATTTTCCTATAAATAATATAGAAATATAGTCAATCCCTCTGAAATATTGATATGCTATGTCCTTTATACAGACCTATTTTATTTATCATATATTATGTATTATTATATTAATAAATGCAAATATATTTTTCTTGGTTATTTCTATCATTCTAAACATATTTATTTGTGTTGTGATTTTCCTTTGTGTTGTGATTGTTATTTGTATCCATTTGGATAATGACTGTCATACCTGTATGTCACAGATATTTATCCCCTGATCTTTTTCTACTCTAGAATTTCCCTCTGGCACAAACAACCTAAACAACTGGTTAGTTTTGACTCTGATGGTCAGAACTGGAGCTCGGACAAGCTCTAAACTGGGGAGAATCTCTGTGTCATTTCATAGCTTGTGGGAGAAACAGTGTCATGATCCATGTGGGAGGGCTTAGTGTATTTCTACTCTTGTATAGTCTTGAGTAAATAGCTTGTGTTGTATTAGATACTCCTACAAGTTGGATCCAACAGTATACACAGTCAAGATGAAGGGAGAGTGTCTTCTACCACCAGAGAATATAATAGAAGCTTGGGACGCAGTGAGGAGCCAGAAGCATGTCTGAGGCAACATTGAAAGGACTACTTACTAACCTCAGAGACTCCCTCTCCCTGCATCCCTATTCTAGATTAGTCCCCCCTCAAGTTTCTGGAAGACTCTACTTGTTGGACCAGCTTCCTTCTCTTTTCTCCCAGGCTTTACTGCAATTACAACTAGCAGATGCTGGCACGGGTGTAGGTTCAACAAAGAGAGAGAATAAATAAAATGTTTGAAATGCTTTAAAGACAAAAACACTGGATCTTGTTACAGAAAATGGAATCTAACCTTTGGGCCCCACTTTTCTTTCACTGGCATTAAAAAAGGCACTTGTCTTTGTAAGTCAAGTTCTTACTCAAGCAAAACAAGTATGAAATATTGCCTCTAATTAAGATTTCTAAAGTCCTGTGACTTCTGCAAATCCATCATGTTGCATGGATAAAGTAATAAACAAATAAGTAAATAGAGTAACCAAGTTTTAAATAAAAATATAAACACTTGGAAGAGCTGTTCCACCTTTGTTTCTATACCTAAACAGATTGAAGGAGAAAGAGGCATCTTCCTCAGTATTTTGATTTTTGTAATAGCCCAGTTTTCTATGTCCCTGAAGTAAATATGATCTGGAGACAGGCCAAGGGTGCACAAAAAGGGTATTTATAAATTGTATGGTCAGATACCGTATGCCATTGGTCCATAATAATAATAATAATATTATTGGTCCAAAATAATAATTTTGATTATTTTTGTCATTCTAACATGTCTGTACTACTAATTATGGTCTATGTCTATCTCATGTGAGGTGATGAAATTTTGCAAACTGAAGCATCCAGTTTACAGATACAGAAACCAGCTGCCAGCTGGTGAGGCACTGCAGAATGCCATTCACAGAGATGTTTTATTTGTTTGTTTCTTGCTTTTTGGGCCACACCTGGTGACGCTCAGGGATTACTCCTGGCTATGCACTTAGAATTCGCTCCTGGCTTGGAAGACCATATGGAATGCCAGGGGATTGAACTGTGGTCCGTCCTAGGTTAGCATGTGCAAGGCAAACACCCTACCACGTGTGCCACCGCTCCAGCCCCAGAGGTGTTTTCTGTTACTGTTGGATTCCTTTGTGTCACTGTTCCTGAACCTCCTGGAAGAAGGAACCCTGAAAAATTGAAAAATAGAAAAATTGTTCTAGGATTCTCCTTGAGGCTGAAGGTTTCAAAGACATTACTACTCCAGAGATGGGAGGGACAGCACAGAGAGAGGTGCCATTCCCCCATGATTAGTTGTTCCCCACTGGGCTTACTCCTGGCTATTCCTCTTCCTGTAAAATATATACGCATTATTGAAATGGAATAAAGTGTATCTGGTCATAGCTTGGGACCCATTCTTTCCTGGTCATCATCCTCAGTCCCTGAACAGAAGTTGACACTTGCTGTTCAACAGGATTGCCACACATTACCAACAAGTTCAGTTGCTATTTAAATTTATGTACAAATATAAATTTATTTATAAAAATTTGTAATAGCAACTGAATTTTCAGCTAATCTGCAACAAACTGTGACGACAGTTTGAAGGAGAAATGATCAGTGACTTTAGAAACAATTGTTCTCTTGCACATATTGGGAAATTCCTTAAAACAGCTGAGATAATTATTGGGGCTGGTGAAATAAAGGATGTCTTTTATTTTCAGATAATCAACAGTAATCACCCTATACAAGGCACAACTAGACAAGCAGATTGATAAGACAGGATGGACTGTATGTTGAAATACGAGCCATGGTTTATTTATGCACGGTCCCTTTTAATGAGGTGGAGGAACATCAACATAAGGAAATAAGTGACTGAAATGGGTATTCAATAGCAAAGAGAAATATTGGAAAGTGATATTTTGAAAGACTAAAATGAACAAAAGAGTGAGATAGAAACATATGAAAGTTTGGGCATTTATTTTCTACAAGCACCTCCCAAGGAGTAAATAAATAATGCCATTAAAACTATTACTTATTAAGTGATGCCGTTATAGAATATGTCTAACAATTACTGTGATGCTTTCACTTTCTGCAAAACACCTATAAAAATGTTCTATCCCCAAGTATGCCCAGTCTTTACTTTCAGGCTCTTTGAACTGTTCATAGACTCAAAAGGAGAGAATGTGGGCTAAGAATGAGGGCTCCACAGAATTGCCAAGTTAAACATATTCATCCCTATTAATTATAATAATTTTCACATCATAACTTTACTTGACATGTCTGTTGTTTTGTTCTTTCTAAATCTTGATAGCACCTTTGAAGAAAACCTCTCTTTGTTGTTTATATTTTCTCAGAGATCTAAATGCATAAGCCAGTTATGGAGGCATCACATAGGCAAATATATTGCTGCCCAAGCCATTTAAAGAAGAAAAATCACAGATGCATCAGCTCCCTGAGGGCATACTTTGAGATGGAATTTTTCATCAGGCTTCATGAAGCAAAAAGCAAGCAACAAAGACCAAATTTCCAAAAAAGGAATGGTCACTAATAATTAGAACAGAAGCCAGAGGAATGAAAGAAAAAAGCTGGAAATGTTCTATTCCTTAGCAACTACTTTTAAATTTAACATAAAGATGGGAGGCTGCACCTGTAGGCTGAGCATATATTAATATAAAATGATGATGCAGCAAATTTGATTCTTGCTCCTGGATCCAGCTCAAAAGTATGGATGCACAGAGACATTGGCTCCTTCTCTGTGGCGGCCAGAGAGATGAAACAAATGATCACACAATTAATACAGATAAAGAGAAGACTAACTATGTGGAAATAATATGTTATAATAGTGCAATGTGCTATTTGAGAGGTACCCCCAACTCACAACTTCCCTGAAGAAATTATATGAGATTACAATGAATAAACAATTTAGTTGTATGACTCGTTTATGTTAGCAGAATGAAGATTGAATTAGAGAGTAATGTTAGGACCTTGAGCTTTGAGAAGACATTGGGAACACAAATGAACAATATGAGTGGCTCAATATCTGACAGGCTGAGGATTTGCATAGTCATTTTATGAGAAGACATCTCTATCCTGACATCAGTGTGAAGTTCTTGATATGCTTTCACTGGGAGAGTAGCACATACTTATTTGTCCAAAAAATTAGATGCAGCTACATAAATAGCAGCGGTCATAAATGCAGTGTAAATAGAAAAGAGTCAAACAATAGTTTTTGTGTCAGAGGAGACCTATAGGTAGGCAGATTTAGAAAAGTGGTAATGAGTCAACATGAATTTACAGCTTAGGGTAAAAAGGAGATGGCAGAATAAATGTCCTTAGATACAGAGATCATAAATAGGATCCTTTTTGTACATATTAATATTAGTTATAATGACGTGGGGGCTGGAGAAGTAGTACAGTGGAGAGGGTGCTTTCTTTGCATATGGCTGACCAGTTTGATCCCCAGGATTCCAGATGGTCTCCCAAGCATGGTCAGGTCTAAGGTATAATTTCTGAGTACAGAGCCAAGAGTAAACCCTGAGATTTGATGGGTGTGGTCTAAAAGCCAAATTTAAAACAATAGGGAGGGTTGAGCAACACTACTGTAGGTAGGGCATTTGCCTTGCACACAACGACCCAGCTTTAATCCTCAGAACCCAGACACTGGAGATGAGAATGGTGATTTAGTCTTTAATGGGAACAGAATTTCCATTTAAGAATGTTCAAAAAACCATGAGGATAAGAGGAAGATCAATACCACCCAAATGATTCATTCATGCCAAGTTCCCCCAAGATTCAAATCTAATCTACCTGCAATGTTAGCCTCTTCATATTGTAGAAATTTAACCCACCTGTGTTTTCCTGGTCCACGCTTGTGAATTATGTCACATAAAAATGCCCCATGGCATTCTTCTAAGGGAAGGCAGTTTTTCCTGAAATTATTTTTCCACTTTGCTAATAATCTTTCTCTCCTCTTTCTAACTATATAAGCTTTGTATTTTCAACTTCTAACATTGTCTTTCTACTTTCTAGAAAAAAAAATGCCTGATTCAGAGTCAAAGAGATCCTTAAATAGACAAAATGAGAACTTTAAATGAACTTGGTTGTGATCAAAAATGAGAAAATTCTGAAAAAAAATTACTTTATTCAAAGAAGACATGCAGATAACTAAAATTAGTGGCACTTCACACCGCACATGTAAAAATGTCTATTGTACTTAAGAAACAACACTGGTAAGAATATATAACATAAGGGACATTTAAATACCATTGATGGGAGTGCAAATTGGTACAGCAGTTACAGCAGTTTACAGAGAAGCCATTTACTTTTTATAGAAAGCAGTATAGAAGTTGGTCAAAACATTGAAATTACAAACTGACTCAGCCCCTCTGGTTCCAGGTACAGGAAAGGCAGCTTTCCAACGTGGAATTGACAGGCTGAGCTGGCTCTGAAGTGAGCAGACATTTTCCAAGGATGCTGAGAAGAGTTCAAAAAAGCCTCAGGAAGAGGCAGAGACTGGCCCATTTATGAAACTGTGAACTGTATTGATGGTCTGTGGAGTTTCTCCCTTGGAAAAGCCCATATTCTGTCTTCAGACTCCGCAATTATACCAGGACTTGTCAAGCATAATTAACTTTATTTCCAAGCTCTGTGAACACTTTGATGCCAAGTTGTGAGTTCCTGGGGTGGTGTGTGGGGGGGAGGGGGAGGGGAGTCCTCTGTCAATAGGATATGTCACTAGAGCAACTTGATGAATCTAAAGGCAACAAATGACAGTATCAATATCCTTCAGTCCTAAATTCTAGACTCTTACACATTATAGACTTTTCCCAGAAATACAGGCACAGGTAGGTGTCAGGGAAGGCCCACTTTGGGGGCCATATGGGGAAAGGATTTGGGTCCCAGATGTCAAGCATAGTGAGATCATCTAATCGTGGTGATATTTTGAACATGAGAGCCAAGGTTAAAAGTCAAAATAGGGAGCAGGACTTGGCTCCCTGGCAAAGATGTGCAAATAGCAGCTTCAAGTGGTCTCTAAGCACCCCAGGAGTGAGTCCCGAGAAGAGTTGCTCCTTTGCCACAGTTTGATGTGATATCACCCAAAAAAGAATAAAAAAGTATATAAATGATAAATGCAATTAGGGAAAATTTATATTGCAAAACATGCATATACTTGTTCATAAATTAATTCCATAAAAGCCATTCCTGAAGATTTAGAAATGAGGAAAACCCAATGTTTTCCCATTCAATAAATCAAGTGGCTTCAAAGGGGAACAGCCACATTGATGCCCATAATAGCAAGCAGAAGACTTCACCCTAGCAGAGAAAACTTAGATGTTGCCCTAACAGAAAAATAAGCAGATACCAGAGAGAATTTTGGAAAGGTGCAGAATGCAGAGACCAACACGTTTAACTATTTTCTCTGACATAAAATCTTGACAGCCCTTGAGGGTAAATTTGTGAGTCATTGGACAAAAAGGGGGTATATGAGCTTTGAGGTTAGGAAAGGTGAGTCATTGTTATCCTTTGAGGCCTGTCAGACTTATGACTTAATCAAGCTTGTCTGCCAGGGCCATGCTTATGTGGCCTGTGTCAGGGGACAGAGAATGACTTGGCATGATTTTAAAGGCACTGTGTTAGATGCTGCTGCTCATTCGATTTTATTCATCTAATCCCTGTAACCTCATAGGACATATATAAGGATGAGGGTGTTCCACTTGCCAGGCCCATAAGCTACATCCAAGCTCAAGTCTGGCTTGTGGAGACAAGAAAATCATCTGTCTGATTCACTAATGCTTGCTCTCACTTAGGATGGTATGAACTTGGCTTCAATAGAGACAGTGGTATTTCCAAGTGCCAAGGGACTTCTTAATGTGAAGTAGAGGATGATTTAGTTTCCTAGATAAAGAGGGTTTTTAAAATTAAAAAAAAACTGCAGAATAATGCAAAAGAAAAAAATCTTAAGGAAATATACTACTTTAAAATAATTTTTATTGGGGCCGGGAAGGTGGCGCTAGAGGTAAGGTGTCTGCCTTACAAGCGCTAGCCAAGGAACGGACCGCGGTTCGATCCCCCGGCGTCCCATATGGTCCCCCCAAGCCAGGGGCGATTTCTGAGCACATAGCCAGGAGTAACCCCTGAGCGTCAAATGGGTGTGGCCCAAAAACCAAAAAAAAAAAAAATTTTTATTGAGACCAATGAGAATTACAAGTCTTTCACAGTGACAGTAAATTAGGGCAATTCCCACCACCAGTGCTGACCTCCCTCTGCCACTGCTCCCAGGATGCATCTCATACCTCCACAATTAGCCCTTTGGACTGCTTGTATACCAAGTCCCTTTTGTGTATATCTTATAGTTTGATTCTCTTGATATTATTGTCATTGATTTTAGATTGTATATTTAGGTCTGATCTTTTTTTTTTTATTTCCACTCAATGCTCAGGGGATTGCTTTGCCACTGGTACCATCCACTTTTTTTTCTCAATTTGTAGGAAGACAAAGAAATATGATGCAGAACAAGATGATTCATGCCTATGGTTCTGTTAAAAAAAAAAAAAAGAAAAAGAAGGCAGATGGGAGCCCTTGTCTAGAAGCTATGAATATAAATTTAAAAGAAGAAAATGAAAGAAAAAGAAAAAGGGGGGGGCTGTCTTGACAAGGTTTTATTTATTTTTTGTTGTTGGTTTTTTGTTTCTTGGTTTTTTAGTTTTATTGTTGTTGTTTTTGCATAGGCATAGTAAATATTGGGTAATGTAGAAAGGTAATTCCCTTTGCCTAAGAGATACAGGGTATTTCCACCCTTGTAGCATACTGTCATGAGACCAACTACAGGCTCCTGACATGCTCATTGCTGAACCCACAGTCTTTCTTTATGGTGCCAGAAACATTCTGCTCAGTTGCAGTTATCAAAGTCAGTCCTCTGTAATTAAAAATCTTGATTTTTGCACAGATCATAGGACAAAGTCTAGGATAGAGTTTTTATGGCTCCAGAAGTTCTGCTCAGTCATGGTTGTTGTAGTTATCTTAGTGATCTTGTTTTTTTGCACAGATCAAAGGACTAGGTGTTTTCTGATTTTATCTCACCATTAGGTGATGAGGTAGGGCAATCTGCCCTTAGATCAAGTTGTTGCTGTTTCCTCGTCGTCAGGATATCGTATGAACTACCCTGACACAATTTGGTGCCAGAGCAATATTTGGGACTTTCCTGGGGGGGAAGTGGGGGCTTTGATTTCTGGTGTTGGTGCAGGGAACTGTGCCAGTTCTAAGGTTGGGATCTGGGGTTTGGGGTTAGGCCGTCGATGTCCAATCACATGAGGTCTAAGTTGAGTCCCAATGAAAAATGTTCTGGGTGGAAGGCGCCTCTGTATTATAAAATGTATGGTTTCTTATCCCTAGTAGCTAAGAACTTGTTTCTATACATAAGATTTCACCGAGGGCTTGAGAGATAGCACAACAGTAAGGCATTTGTCTTGCATGCAGCTGACCCAGGATGGACCTGGGTTCAATTCCTGGCATCCCAAATGGCATCCCCTGAGCCTGTCAGGAGTGATTTCTGAGTGCAGAGTCAGGAGTAATCCCTGAGAGCTGCTGGGTGTGGCCCATGGTCATAAGCTTTAGGTCATAGTAGATGACATAATCGAAAGGAAATAGGTAAATTGGAGTATTTTATTAAGGCATTGTCATAGACGCTGCACGCCGAGCCGCCTGTGTGGAGGTCTCCTCCCGTTCCGCTTCTGACTCTGCAATGGCCTCCGTGAAGACCCTCAACCCGAAGGCCGAGGTGGCCCAAGCCCGCGGCGCTGGCGGTCAACATCAGCGCAGCGCGGGGGCTGCAGGACGTCCTGAGGACCAACTTGGGGTCTAAAGGCACCATGAAGATGCTTGTGTCTGGCGCTGGAGATATCAAGCTGACCAAAGATGGCAACGTGCTGCTTCACGAAATGCAAATCCAGCATCCAACAGCCTCCTTAATAGCCAAAGTGGCAACAGCCCAGGATGACATAACTGGTGATGGTACCACTTCTAATGTCCTAATCATCGGGGAGCTGCTGAAACAGGCGGATCTTTATATATCTGAAGGCCTTCATCCAAGAATAATAACAGAAGGGTTTGAAGCTGCAAAGGAAAGGGCCCTTCAGTTTCCGGAACAAGTCAAAGTAAGCAAACCAATGGACAGAGAAACACTTATAGATGTGGCTAGAACTTCTCTACGTACTAAAGTTCATGCTGAACTTGCTGATGTCTTAACAGAGGCTGTAGTGGACTCTGTTTTGGCCATTAAAAAACAAGATGAACCTATTGACCTCTTCATGGTTGAGATAATGGAAATGTAACATAAATCTGAAACTGATACAAGCTTAATCAGAGGTCTTGTTTTGGACCATGGAGCACGGCATCCTGATATGAAAAAAAGAGTAGAAAATGCATACATTCTCACCTGCAATGTTTCGTTAGAATATGAAAAAACAGAAGTGAATTCTGGCTTTTTTTACAAGAGTGCAGAAGAGAGAGAAAAATTAGTAAAAGCTGAAAGAAAATTCATTGAAGATAGAGTTAAAAAATAATAGAATTGAAAAAGAAAGTCTGTGGTGATTCCAATAAAGGATTTGTCGTTATTAATCAAAAGGGAATTGATCCCTTTTCCTTAGATGCTCTTGCTAAAGAAGGCATAGTAGCTCTGCGCAGAGCTAAGAGGAGAAATATGGAAAGGCTGACTCTTGCTTGCGGTGGGATAGCTCTAAATTCTTTAGACGACCTAAATCCTGACTGTTTGGGGCATGCAGGACTTGTCTATGAATATACATTAGGAGAAGAGAAATTTACCTTTATTGAAAAATGTAATAATCCTCGTTCTGTGACATTATTGGTCAAAGGACCAAATAAGCACACACTTACCCAAATCAAAGATGCAATAAGAGATGGCTTGAGAGCTGTTAAAAATGCTATTGATGATGGATGTGTAGTTCCAGGTGGGGGTGCAGTGGAAGTGGCAATTGCAGAAGCCCTGATAAAATATAAGCCTAGTAGAAAGGGCAGGGCCCAGCTTGGAGTTCAGGCATTTGCTGACACATTACTCATTATTCCCAAGGTTCTTGCTCAGAACTCTGGTTTTGACCTTCAGGAAACACTAGTTAAAGTTCAAGCAGAACATTCAGAATCTGGTCAGCTTGTGGGTGTGGACTTGAGCACAGGTGAACCAATGGTAGCAGCAGAAGTGGGTATATGGGATAACTACTGTGTAAAGAAACAACTTCTTCATTCTTGCACTGTGATTGCCACAAACATTTTCCTGGTTGATGAAATTATGAGAGCTGGAATGTCTTCTCCCAAAGGTTGAATTGAAGCTTCATCTTTATAATGAAGACTACAGAATTCTAAGAAAACTATGGAGTTAAAATCCAAGCTTAAGTGATTATCAAAGGAATTTTCCCAAGTGAAAAAAAGGAACGCTTGGCCCCTATCATACTGAAGTTTTGAGATTATAATTACAGTATTTTTTATTGCACTGCTATATTCATAAAGCAAGCCCTTTTACTTATTGACCCTGGATGTTTTGTTCTACCTTCAATGATTAAAATATACATGTCGGATGAGCATGTTACCTTGGTACTAAATATTCTAAATTTTTGGTTTATATAAATGACACTCAAGATTAGGTTTTGAAAGAATTCCTGTTTCTTGGTATAAATTCTATAAATAAAACTTCAGGCTCAATTGAAATTTGTCTTGTTGAAATAGCTGTGCTAAAATTCTCCCCAGTGAAGTTGAGTTGTAATGGGTAGAAAATGGGTGGACTAGAAAGAGGCAAGGGTAATAAAAGTTGCAAATATCTACGTAGTGGCAGAGCTAAAAATTATTGTCAAGGCATGATGATGGAGTACAGAAGTTCAAGTGAAATTTACTTTTCATATCTCCAAACTTTACTTATGCTGAAGTGGCAAGTCACAACCCTCTTTTCCTCTATCCTTCATATTTTTCTCACTCAAGATCCTACATATTTCAACAGATTTGTTTTCATATCCTTGTACTCCTTGAAAGTGAAATGTTGCTAAGTTGTTATTTTAAGAATGTGGTGGTTGCGTGAGTGTGCAATAAATGTTAATTGAAAAAAAAAGGCATTGTCATAATGAACACTGTATATGGAGTCTAATATAATAGGGCACCGAGATGCAAAATTAGTGTGTCCAATCTGTATTTCCAAGGACCTCTGTGGCCAAAGAAGTCAGAGTTATATATAATAAAATTTAGGCACTAAAGCATACTGATAGTGAGCACTGCACCTCTCATCCAATCATATTCTGCACCTAATTCTTTTTGTATGTTTGTTTTTGTTTTTTTGGGCCACACCCGTTTGATGCTCAGGGGTTACTCCTGACTAAGTGCTCAGAAATTGCCCCTGGCTTTGGGGGACCATATGGGACGCCAGGGGATCGAACCGCGATCCTTCCTTGGCTAGCGCTTGCAAGGCAGACACCTTACCTCTAGTGCCACCTCACCGGCCCCGTATTCTGCATCTAATTCTGTGGATAAAAACATTAGAACTTATTAAAAGCCTTTGTAGTGAGGTGATTGAAAACCTGTTCGATCTAGACAGCTGTTTCCATTATTGCAGTTTTCATTGTAGTTTAACAGAGAGTAAAGGCTTTTTGTTTCTCTTCTGCTTGATTTGACTGCTTCTCTTTGCTATACCCTGGCACCTATGGTATTCAGAGTATCTACCATTTAAGTGATATTATTCTGTATTTATCCTTCTTTTGGCTTACTTCATTTAACATAATATTTTCTAGCTCCATCATGTTGCTGCAAATTGCATGACTATATCATTTCTTGTAGTAGTCCATTATGTATATGTACCACATGTTCATGATCCACATCTCTGTTGTTGGACATCTAGGCTGATTCCAAGTCTTGGCTATTGTACTGGGTGCTGCAATGAATAGTGGTGTGCACACATACTTTTGGATGAATGTTTTTCTCCCCTATGGATAGTACTCAAGAGAGGGATTTTTGGGTCATATGTCAGCTCAGTTTTGAGTTTACTGAGAACTCTCCATACTGTATTTTATAGGAGTTGGACCAGGCAGTATTCCCACCAGCAGTAGATGAGATTTCCTTTCTTTTTTCTTTTTTTTTGGGGTGGGGGCTACATCCGGCGTGCTCAGGGGTTACTCCTGGCTGTCTGCTCAGAAATAGCTTCTGGCAGGCATGGGGGACCATATGGGACACCAGGATTCGAACCAACCACCTTTGGTCCTGGATCGGCTGCTTGTAAGGCAAACGCAGCTGTGCTATCTCTCCTGGCCCGAGATTTCCTTTCTTACTGCATTCCTGCCAACAGAGATTGTTCCCATTAATTTTTTTCTTTGAATCTGGTTTTTAAACACTATTCTTTTTTTTAAATATAAATCTTTATTTAAGCACCATGATTACAAGCATGTTTGTAGTTGGGTTTCAGTTATAAACAGAACACCCCCCCCATCACCATTGCAACATTTCCACCACCAATGTCCCCCTCTCCCCCCACCCCTGCCTGTATTCACACAACGGGTATTCTACTTCTCTTATTCCTTAACATTGTAATGTTAGTTGTTAGTATAGTTATTTCCCTAACAGAGTTCACCACTATTTGTGGTGAGCTTCAAATTGTGAGCTGGTCCTTTCAGCCCTTAACTCTATTGTCTCTGGGCCTTATTACAGTAATGTCTTTAATTTTTCTTAAAACCCATAGATGAGTGAGACTATTCTGTGTCTATTTCTCTCCCTCTGACTTATTTTTGATATGTGCCATCGTCACTGGCTAAGATGATACCTTATTAGTTGTCTTGATTTGGATTTCCATCATGATGAACATGTTTTTTTTTTAATTTTTTATTTGTAATTATGAGAACAAGGATGCAAAGAAAGAGGACAAGGTAAAGTTACAGTGGAAGGACAATATATAACATAATTCTCAGAAGTCCCCTTGCTGATATCCCAACTTTGAAATTTCATCCAAAGAACATTAAGATTGTAACACACTATAATATTTCTTAACAGCACACAAGGCAATCTAAAGCCATAAAACTTACATAACTCCTTAAACATTACAGGCATAGCATTTTTTTTTACATTTCCATATTCATGCATATTAGCTTAAGTTGACCTCAAATCTTAACTGGGTTCTTTTTAAGGATTAGAGTCAAAGGAGCACAGCAAAAATGGTGTTAGAGTGGCAATTGTTGTTTGCATAGGCCCACCAAAATATGAGGGACATGGAAAGAAATAACCTTGGCCTAACTACAAAAAGACCCGACCCCTGAAGGTTCCTGGCACAAGACCAACTCTAGGCTCCAGGCAAGCTAGATCGTCCAATCCAAGACATTGTCTGTAGTGCCAACACACTTATATTTTTCACACAGTCTCTGTTGTTGGTATCAAGCTTCTGTATTTAAGATCCTGGAATCTGTATATCCAACATTGAAGTCAGGATGTGGAGCGTCCTCTGGTTTCACCTTACAATCAAAGGGCAATGCAGGGAGCCCTGTCCTGTAAGCAAATCGTTGTTGTTGTTAAGTCTTCTCAGTGTTAATGGAAGTCTCTTTTGAGCAGGACCATGTCTGAGCAGTGTAGAGTCTTCCTTGGTAGAGGATTGCTTCCAGGTGATGCTATAGACCAGCCTGGATGTTTTGTGGATGGCTTCCCTGGTTCAGGGGAATGCTCTTTCTTCTGAGGTCTGTGCCAGGTCGTTATGTCAATGTTCAGGGTGTAAGGTCCCTTTGCACTATAAGATTAGTCTGTACCAATCTCTATTAGATAGGATCTTATTTATATGTATAGTATTTTCCCATTTTAATGTGCCTATGCAAAAAAGGAGCAATGCCACGTGGTGTTCTTGGCCCATAAGGGGGTGATAAGAACAATTATGGTTCAATCATAAGCATTAATCTGGGGGACTCTTTCTCTAAGATTCCTTGTTAAACAGCTCAAAAAGAGAAGAAGAAAAGCGGTTAGAATCGTCACTATATAAGACAACATTTAGTAAGAATTATAGCTGTCAGAGAAAAAAAACCAAAATATTCTAAAGAAATACGTGTCCATTTTATGTATCTTGAAACAGTTTGGGGTTGTTACACACAATGCACGGCTTTGGTCTGTGATAACGCTTGTACACTACTGATTAAAAAGAGTAATGTAGATTAGAGATGTTTGGGGGGGATAGAGAGTAAAGGAATAAAAAAGAGCTTTGTAGGGATGTGGGAAAGGGCACGATACATAATAAAGATTCTGGATACGTAAAAAGTAACATAACAGTAGGAATACACTTAATATATGAAGTACGCGCGGGGGCGCGGGATTTCTCCCCCGCCTCCCCCCAGGGCCCGATTAACCAGGCGTGGCCCTGAAGACCCACCAGGTTTGGGGGGATCTTGGCCCCCTGGACTAGGAGTTCAGCCCAGGGGACCTGTGGCTAGCTGTCCTGCCCAGAGCCCCCCACATACCAGTCAAACACCCAGAAATCCTGGCATGTGGAGTGGTCTGAGCCCAGCCGTGCCTCTGCAGTTTTGGGATGCAAAGGGCGGGATTTCTCCCCCGCCTCCCCCCAGGGCCCGATTAACCAGGCGTGGCCCTGAAGACCCACCAGGTTTGGGGGGATCTTGGCCCCCTGGACTAGGAGTTCAGCCCAGGGGACCTGTGGCTAGCTGTCCTGCCCAGAGCCCCCCACATACCAGTCAAACACCCAGAAATCCTGGCATGTGGAGTGGTCTGAGCCCAGCCGTGCCTCTGCAGTTTTGGGATGCAAAGGGCGGGATTTCTCCCCCGCCTCCCCCCAGGGCCCGATTAACCAGGCGTGGCCCTGAAGACCCACCAGGTTTGGGGGGATCTTGGCCCCCTGGACTAGGAGTTCAGCCCAGGGGACCTGTGGCTAGCTGTCCTGCCCAGAGCCCCCCACATACCAGTCAAACACCCAGAAATCCTGGCATGTGGAGTGGTCTGAGCCCAGCCGTGCCTCTGCAGTTTTGGGATGCAAAGGGCCGATGAACATGTTTTTATGTGTCTATTGGCCATCTGTTGGTTTTCCTCAGAGAAGTGTCTATTCATTTTTTCCCCATTTTTATGGGTTTTTTTTTTTTTTTTGGTTTTGTGGAGCTAACCTTTGTAAGTGCTTTGTATATCCTATATATCAAACCGTTATCTGATGTGTTGAGTGAAATTTTTTTCCCATTTCATTAGCTATCTTCTAGTTTTAGCCCATGTTTCTTTTGCCACACAGAAACTTTTTAGTTTGATGTAGTTCTATTTATTTAGGTTTGACGCTATAGCCATTGACATTGGAAATCTATCATCAAAGACATTTTTGAGGTATAAGTCTTGAAGTGTTCTGCCTATGTTTTCCTCAATGAGCTTTATAGCTTTGGGTCTATTTTCAAGGTCTTTAATAAATTTTGAGTTGACTTTTGTGTAAGGTGTGAGGTATGAATTAATCTTTAAGTTCTTACAAGTGGTTATCCACTTGTTCCAACATCACTTGTTAAAGAGACTGTCTTTGTTTTATTTCAAATTCTTGACTTCTTTGTCAAATACTAGTTGACCATAAATTTGAGTGTATGTCACTGGATATTCTATTCTGACCCATTGGTCTGAGACTCTGTCTTTATTTCAGTACCATGCTGTTTTGATCACTATGGTTTTATAGTACAGCTTCAGGTTAAGTAAAGAAATGCCACCCAGTTTCTTGGTTTTAATATGGAATTGTCTAAGCTAGGACTTTTGTGGTTCCACATGAACTTTACAATAGGTTGTTCTAAGTCCTTAAAAATGATGTCTGAATTTGGATAGCAAGTATCTAGAAATCAACCTAACAAGAGAGGTGAAAGATCTAAACCATGAAAACTTCAAAATGCTTCAGAAAGAAATTGAAGAGACCCTAAGGAATTGGAAGAACATCAAATACTCATGATGGGAAGACTCAATATCATAAAAATGACCATATTATCTAAACTACTATATAGATTCAATGCAATCTCTATCCAAATTCTTTTGATGTGTTATTGGATTTGGTTTGCTAAGATTTTGTTAAAGATTTTTGCATCCATATTCATTAGTGAGATTCATCTGTAGTTTTCTTTCTTGGTAGTATCTTTATAAGCTTTGGGAATGAGTGTGATATGAGTCTCATAAAGAAATTAGGGTGGATTCCTGACTTTTCAATGTTTTGGAAGAGCCTGGGGATCAATGGTAGTAATTCTTCTCTGAAGTTTTGATAGAATTCACCTGTAAAACCATCTGGACCTGGACTTTTGTTCTTGAGGAGTTTCTTAATTCCTGTTTTAATTTCCTTAGAAGTGATTGGGTTATTGAAGCTTTCTACAAACTCCTTGTCGAGTCTCAGAAGATGATATTTTTCCAGATATCTGTCAGTTTCTTCAGGGTTCTCTAATCTAACTAAGAACAGTTGTTCATAATACTCACTCATGATGTCTTGGATTTCTTGGGGTTCTGTTGTAATCTCTTCTCTTACATTTGTGATCCTATTTATTTGGGTGTTTTCCTTTTTTTATTTTTTTGTTGAGTATTGCCAGTGGTTTGTCTATCTTGTTTATTCTTTAAAAAAAAACCCATCTCCTGGTCTCATTGATTCTTTGTATTGTTTTCTTTGTTTCTATGTTGTTTATTTCTGATATAGTTTTTATTATTTCTTGTCTTCTACCTGTGTTTGAGTTTCTTTGCTGCTGGTTTTCCAGATACTTAATGTGTCACTTTAAGCTGTTGATTTGGTCATTTCCTCTTTCCTAATGTAGGCCTGTCTTACTGTGAGTTTCACCCTAAAATTACTGCTTTTGCTGTATTTTATAGATTTTAACAATTTGTTTCTTCATTGTCATTTGCCTTAGAAATCTTTTTATTTCTTTCTTGATTTCCTCTTTGAGCCAGCTGTTGTTTAGTCTCCAGGTGCTAGATTTTCTCCACATCTTTTAAAAGTCGATCTTGATCTCTGTTGCATTGTGGTCTGATAAGGTGTTTGGTATAATTATTATATGTGTGATTTTATGTAAATTAGAATTGAGTCCTAAGTCATGGTCTATCCTAGAAAAGGTTTCATGTGCTCTTGAAAAGAATGTGTATTCCTTTTTCTGAGGATGGAGGACCCTTTATAAGTTCATTAGTCCTAGTTCTTCTAGTTTCTCATTTAGGTCTCTTATGTCTTTGTTGGTGTTCTGCCTAGTGGCAATAATGGTATGTTGAAATCGCCCACTACTGTTACATTTCTGTCCATATGTTTCTCCAGGTTTGTGAGCCTTACATATTTTTCTGGCTCACATTTGCTGTATAAATGTTGATCAGAGTTAGTACTTCTTGGTCTAATATTCTTCTGATCAATTAATAGTGTTCATCTTTGTCTTTGAGTACTTTCTTGAGTTTGAATGTAATTTGGTCTGATATGAATATGGCTGTCCCAGCCTTTATTTTTTCCAGGAGCATGTATAATTGATTTCCATCATTTTACTCTCAGCCTGTGTCTATCCTAAGCTTTTACGAGTGTTTCTTCCTTTGTACTTGAGTTTTTTCTCCCTTATTGTTTTGAAGAATTCATTTCTCTCTTTGTTTTTTGTCATTTGGATTACTATATATCTTGACATTGATCTGTTAGGATCTATTTTGTTTGGTACTCTTTTCGCCTATTGGATTTGTATGCCATTTCTTTCCAGAGGGTGAAAAATTTCTCTGCTATTATTTCCCTCACTGTTTGTTCTTCCTCCTTTCCCTCTTTCCTCCCCTTCTGTTATTTCTATTATTTCTTTTGTCTTTGTTCATTAGGTACCTTACATTTTCTTTCAATGTTTTGTCTCTCATTACTTTATTGACTTCTTTGTTGTTGTTGTTCTTGTATTTTGTCTTCACGTTCATCCATGTGATTCTCTAGGTGTGTAATTCTGCTATTATGTCTTGCTAGCATGTTTTTCCTTTTTTTGTTCTCTTAGTTTCATTTGCATGACTTTTCTCATCTACCAATAGAGTTCTTCGAGTTGGTTGTATTGTTCATCTATGGATTTCTTGATTTCTTTGGTTAGTGATTCCTAAAATTTAATTACTAAGATATTAAATCCTGATTTTAAGTCTTCTTATTTAGGGTTTATGCACTTTGGAGAACTTGGAAATTTGCTAGGATTTAATTCCATATCCCCAGTTGCTGGTGTTATCCTTCATTTCCCCATTGTTCTTTGCATTGGATGGGTTGGAGTACTGAAATTTCAGGATGTTTTAAAAAGTGATCTGTTTAATTGTGTAAGAGATGATTGGAGGTATATTGGCCTTTCTGACCCAAGTGGGCTTTGGACTTTTGTAATCATGGCTGGGAGGTTTGGAGGTGGAGGGTGGGAGGAGGGACATTTTTGCACAAGCAGAATTTATATGGTGACCTGTAGGTCCCTGTCTATGACCCCTGCCAAACTAGGCTCTGCAAGGATAGGGTTTGGAGGGGGTTGGAACTGTTCTCACTGGCCTTTCTGTCTGAGCTGGCTTGGGGCTTTTATGATGGTGGCTCAGAGATTTGGAGGCAGGAAATATACTTTTAAGAAATTTATTATGTATCAACATTTTAAAATGCCAAATATAATTAAAAGTTAACACTTTAAAAATTAGAGGCACATGTGTTTTCTGGTTACAATGTACATCTCCCCTCTTGAGATGGGAATTTTTATGTGTTCATTCTGAAACCATGAACCAGACCCTGCTCCTATTTGAAATGCATTACTCCTTTTTTATCCTCTCCCTTTCTCTCTCTCATCTTCTTTCTTAGAACCTCCAAATATAATATGTTTATACTTCAAAAAGGATATTTTAAGATACTTGCTTTGGAGAGAGTTCTCCTAACTTTGTTAAGAAGAATCAATATGCTTAATATTCTTACATAGTTGTGTTTCTTGTTATAATTTTATAAATTCTGCCTTCTATATATAGTTCAGATTTGATTTGGGGGCCACAACCAAAGTGTTGAGTGACTTGTTGCCCATACAGTATTGAACAGTTGCCCTCAGTGGGGCTCATGGAACCTTGATTTTCTGCCATTTACTATTTCCAAGTTTGCACATTAGCTATGGCATATGTTTATAATTAGATAAAACTTGTGTTTTAAAAACTAGTACCTTTGGCACTGAAAAGATGAAGGGACAAGAGTGAGTGCTCAGTGTGGGGGAGAGAAAGGAGTGATAGGAGAGACCAGCCTTATAAATATATAAAAGATATCTTTTATAGTATAGATCAGCAACATTTAGAATGCAGGATTAGGATTAGTTTTAGGAGTGTGGACAGGATTAGGGTGGGGATTGTGCATATTCTGTGAATCAGTACTTGTACTCCTAGGGATGCTTCATAAAGAAGTAACACCTGTGTCTACCTAGAGACCCAGGGTCAGAGGGTTTGTATCAAAACATAAAAGAAATTTAGAGTTTAGGCATATGAGGAGGAAAAAAATTGATGTGCATGCATATAATTGGATAATATTTTATTGAATATGAAATGATAAAGAAAAAGAAATGAGCAACTGTTACTTGAAATGCCAAAATAGAGCCCAAAACAATGTTCTCTATCTCCTTCCCAGTGTGTCTGTTTTCATTGTAGAGTAATCTACAACATTAGAATAGTTCTGTCCTCATTCTACAATCAGTTGTTCAGAAGCTTCCAGGACATGGCCAGCTAGACGCTCTTAGTTACAGGTAAGTCTGTTTCCTTCCAGAAATACGAGGAGACTTTCATTCACACCTACTGCTCTAACCTGGGCATTGAGCCCATTGCAGAATCCTCATTAAGGCTGAAAGCTTGAGATTCACTAATTTATTTCCCCTAATTAAATCTCTTCTTGAGGTCAGTCTCAATGCAGTCACTAATTTTAGAAGAAGAAATTTATTGGTGGTTTTCCCACAGTGAAATCTGGCTGCCATTTGCAAAGGATGAGGAATAATTGTTGTTTGTATAAGACAATAATAGATAATAACCACAAATAATGGTCC
The DNA here is from genome assembly GCF_024139225.1 of Suncus etruscus. Taxonomy (NCBI): domain Eukaryota; kingdom Metazoa; phylum Chordata; class Mammalia; order Eulipotyphla; family Soricidae; genus Suncus; species Suncus etruscus. The sequence goes on along the minus strand of NC_064862.1, from coordinate 45,795,097 downwards.
ATTTTATATGTTATGAGACTAGCACTGGAGCTGCTAATTAACTTGGCTAACATCGAAGAATCTCTAGGCCCTTGAGGTAATATACGGTACTATCATTATAATGAGAATTTTTTGATGCTATACTTTTATCTGAGCAATCTGTGATTACTATAAGCAATTGCAAAAAATTAGTTGAAGAAGCCAAGGAGGAGAAGATAGCACAGATGAGTTTCTCTTCCATTAACATCTACTGTGGTTCAGTTTCAGGTAGAATCCTGTACTAAATGATTCTCTTTAGTTTTGTTTTGTATTTTTGGCCACACTCACCAATGCTCAGGGCTTACAGGATGGCTAGTGGTTCATCATCGACTATTATCATGAAAATCCAAATGAAACAACAATTATAGGGGCTGGAGTGGTAGTGCAGCAGAAGGGCGTTTGTCTTGGGTTCGATCCATGGCATCCCATATGGTCCCCTGGGCCAGGAGTGATTTCAGAGTGCATATTCAGGAGTAACCCCTGAGTGTCACTGGGTGTGGCTCAAAAACAAAACAAACAAACACAAAAAAACAACAATTACATACAATCAGTGAGAATGGCATAGATCAAAAAGACTAGAAGTAACCTGCATTCAAAATGTGGCTAAAGATGAATTCTCATGCAATGCTTGTGGAAATGTCTGACTCAGTCGTACTGAAAACAGTGTGGAGATTTAGTACACATATGCACACACAGAGTAAGATAAATTTCCAGTGATTCCACTTCTTGGCATCTTTTATCCAAATCCAAATCCAAAAGTGTTTGTAATGATTCATTCTAGCACACTTATACAACATAGAAAGGAATATTTGTGTATTTTGACTAAAACATGTTTTTTTTATTTAGTAGTAAATATTTGAGTTCATTACTTCAAAATTATTGTTTTGTTTTTAAAATTATTATTTTAAGATCATGATTCAATAGAAACATATCCAGGAGCCAAATATTAAAAACAATGTATTTTCGTTGCCCTTTGGAAAACTAAAAGGGTGTAATGGCTCTTTTAAAAGACTATTGTTATTTTCATTTTAGTGGTTGTTACTATGCAGACTTGTTTACATGGTTTCTAAGATATAAAAACAATGTTCCTCTTCTTACTTGGAATTATAGCTTCTAGTTATTGTGCATTTCTTTACATGTATTTATCAGGGTTGTTGTTACTATGCCTATAAATATTACCATACAGATGAATAAGGGATAGTGGACTACAATCTAGCCATACTAATCTAGTGCCTTATAGTACTTTGTGACAATATCCTTTTTCTTTTTTGTAATTTTTTTAAATTTAAATTTAAAATTTTGTAAAATATTTTGTAAAATTGGATGTCTTACTGAAAGAAGGACCTAGGAACTCAAAAATTCTAATGTTGCAGGTGGGTTCTACATCCAGTACATTTGTCATATTGACTTTATTAAACTTCAGTTGCTCTGAGAATGGCCACACATATCAAAATATGGGTCCCACTGAGTTCCTTAGATGGAACTGTAGCAGACTTTGTGCTACCCTGGTGACATAGAATTAGGGCAGGGCTTGTGCCATCCTGGCAACAACTTGGGACTTGAGAGAGCCCAGAAACTTAAGTCTGAGGTTTTACAATGACAGCCACTAATGAAAAGAAATGAGAAAGGGAGCAGCTTTTATTTTCCCCAAAGGGAAGCACTGTCTGGGGTTAGACAAACTGAAGACTGATCTGAAGCACGCAATTAAAAAAAAATATAACCAAATATTTCCTGGGGAAAAAATCTTGCTCTAAATCTAATCTACAATAATTTTCTAAACCCAACTTTTTTTTCTTTCTTGGATTACACCAGGCAGCACTCAGCAGTGCTTTACGCTCAGAAATCGCTCCTGGCAGGCACAGGGGACCATATGGAATGCTGGATTTAAACCACTGTCCTTCTGCATGCAAACACCTTACCTCCATGCTATCTCTCCAGCCCCTCTAATTCCAATTTTTACTAGGCCTATACAAAATAATGGCCATTTTTAACATCTTGCTATAAGTTCTGAACTGGAGTTCCTGCCTTCTGTGGAGAACAATAGAACACAATTTATCTAGCCTTTCTTAAATGTTTGTGTTTAGCAAATCATCTCACTTTTTATTTAGTAAATAGAAAAGAGAAAGATGTAGGTAAATAAATACACAAAGCACACACTCTGCTTTCCCTAATTCCCTATACCCTGTTTTTCTTAATCCCCTATATCCTATTTTTCCTAATCCCCTACACACAGAGAACACACCATGTTTTAATCCCCTAAACACAAAGAGCTCACACCCTAATTTCCCCTACCTGATTGGCTGACATAGAGCTCATACCCTACTTTACCCTAACCTGACTGGCTGAGACAGATTATAAATGTCCAATTACCACCTAAAATGAGTGATTTCTCCTCCTAAAAAGTGGCTCATGGATTGTTTTTTGTAAGCTCTCTACTCACTGGGGCTCTGACCTCACCTCATCAGGAACATTTACTATTATTTTCCACCAATCCAGTGGGGAAAATATCACACATTCTCCTTCTGGTTTGAGGTATATGCCACTTATGTGGTTAGCAGAGAACACTGTCACAAGAACAGATACTCAGTGTTTGACAAAATAAAGGCTCTACAAAGACTTTGTGCTAGTGACACAATGGAATACTAATAAGTTATTAGAAAATAAAACTTTGCCTGTCTCTACAACATGAGTAGAACTAAAGAATATCATGCTAAGAGAAATAAATTCAAGGGAAAAAAACAAACACTAATGGCATCACCTATATGTTGTATATAAAGAACAAAACATGGAATAGAATATTCTGTGAAAACAAACTCTTACACTCTGGCCACAACTTGAAATTATCTGGGGATGGGGATGAGGTAGTGGTGGAAGAGTCATGAAACTTTGTTTACAAATTTGTGGTTATTGTAAATTATGCTGCAATGAGCATAGGTGTGTGCATATTTCTTTTTAAAGTTTCTATATTCTTTGAGGAAGATGCCAAGGAACAGAATGTCTGAGAAAAATAATCATGATATCTCCATAGAATTTTTCTTAGAGGTTAAACTAATTTACCTTCCTACAAACATATCAATACATATTGTTCAAAACATATTATTCAAAACATTATTTGAGGCTGGAGTGGTGGTGCAAGTGGTAGGGAGTCTGCCTTGCATGCACTAATCTAGGGACAGACCATGGTTCGATCCACAGGCCTCCCATATGATCCCCCAAGCCAGAAGCGATTTCTGAGCACATAGCTAGGAATAACCCCTGAGCATCACTGGATGTAGCCCCAAAACAAAACAAAACAAAACTAAACTAAACAAAAAACCCCAAAGAGTTCTTAATTAATCATATAAACCTTGAATACCTTTGGATGAGGCACCAAAACAAAACAAACAAAAAATAAAGCAAAAAGCTGACCCATACAAAATAAAACTTTGATTAGTTAAAATTCTTTAAAACTGAAAACACATGCTTAGTGAAAGATGTTCAGAAGACACATCGTCCTTTGATCTGTGCAGAAACCAAGATCACTAACTACAGAAGACTGACTTTGACCACCATGATTGGGTAGAACTCATCCTGGGACCAATAAAAAAGATCCTAGCCTAGGCTTCAGCCTAGGATTTGTACAATAACTAAGATCTCTAATTCCAGAGGTCTGACTTTGACAACTGCTACTGAACAGAACTCTAGAACCATAATGAAAGACACTATCCTAGGCTTCATCCCGGGATCTGTGCAAAAATCACGACCACTAATAACAGAAGAGTGATTACAACAACAGTGATGGAACAGAACTAGAACCTTAAAGAAAGACTCAGACTTTGTCCTCTGACCTGTGCAAATACCAAGATCTCTAGCTACAGAGGCCTGATTTTATCATCTACAACTGAGTGGAAAATTTCCTGGCACCATAAAAAGACCTTGGGGGTGTAAAAATAAGTGTGTACGGAGTCTGTAGTTGTTCCCATGATAATATGCTTCAAGGGTGCAGAACCCCTGTATCTCTTAGGCCAAGGGAATTCCCTTTCTAATTTCCCCAATACTTACTGTGCCTATGAAAAAAGAAAAGAAAGAGAGATAAAGAAGAAAGAAAGAAAGAAAGAAAGAAAGAAAGAAAGAAAGAAAGAAAGAAAGAAAGAAACGAAACGAAACGAAACGAAACGAAACTAGCCCTCCTTCAATTTTTTTGGTTGTTTTTGTTGTTGTTGTGCTTTTTTGGTAATTGTTTGTTTTGGTTTTTTGTTTGTTTTTGTTGTTATGTTTTTCTTCCCATTTCCCTTTTTTCTTTAAAATTGATATTTATAACCTCTAGACAGACTCCTCACAGTTTTTTCTTTTCCTTTTTTCAACAGAACACATAACAAGTTCATCATCTTGATGAGAAAAAGAAAGAAAGAAAGAAAGAAAGAAAGAGAAAGAAGAAAGAGAAAGAAAGAAAGGAAGGAAGGAAGGAAGGAAGGAAGGAAGGAAGGAAGGAAGGAAGAAAAGGAAATAAAGAAAAAGAAAGAGAAAGAAAGAAAAAAGAAAGAAAGAAAGAAAGAAAGAAAGAAAGAAAAGAAAGGAAAGAAAGAAATAAAAAAGAAAGAAAGAAAGAGAAAGAAAGAAAGAGAGAGAAAGAGAAAGAGAAAGAGAGAAAGAGAGAGAGAAAGAGAAAGAAAGAGAAAGAAAAAGAGAGAAAGAAAGATAAAAAGGAAGGAAGGAAGGAAGAAAGAGAAAGAAAGAAAGAAAGAGAAAGAAAGAAAGAAAGAAAGAAAGAAAGAAAGAAGAAAGAAAGAAGAAAGAAAGAAAGAAAGAAAGAAAGAAAGAAAGAAAGAAAGAAAGAAAGAAAGAAAGAAAGAAAGAAAGAAAGAAAGAAAGAAAGAAAGAAAGAAAGAAAGAAAGAAAGAAAGAAAGAAAGAAAGAAAGAAAGAAAGAAAGAAAGAAAAGAAAGCTATGTGCTCCCAATCACCTTGTTCAGTTTCATAAATTGAGGGGAAAAATGGAAGCTACCAGGACCAAACAGTCTTATGAACATTGAATGGAAATAAAAAAATGATCAGACTTAAACACCAAACTCAAAGTCAACAACAACAGAATCGATACCCAGTCTACAAGCTACACACAGAGGGGGCCAGTTACACTAACAGTCTGGAGGGCAAGGAGCGAGATATGCGATGTATGCTGGGAACAGAGGGGAGGGAAGACAACACTGGTGGTGGGAATAGCCCTGATTCATTGTCACTATGTACCTTAAATATTACTGTGAAAGATTCGTAATTCATTTTGGTTACAATAAAAATTATTTAAAAAAAAATCTTTCCTCCTGCTTCAAAGAACTTTCCAGACTCCTTAATGAGGAAACAAAAAGCCTCCTTCCTTCCTTTCTTTTTTCCTTCCTTCCTTTCTTCCTTCCCTCCTTCCTTCCTCCCTTCCCTCCTCCCTCCCTTTCTTCCTTCCATCCCTCCTCCCTCCCTTTCTTCCTTCCATCTCTCCTCCCTCCCTTTCTTCCTTCCATCCCTCCTTTCTTCCCTCCTCCCTCCCTTCCTTCCTCTCCCCTCCCTTCCTTCCTTCCATCCCTCCTCCCTTCCCTCCTTCCCTTCCTTCCTTCCCTCCCTTCTCTTCTCCCTCCCTTCCCTCCACCCTCCCTTCCTTCCTTCCCTCCCTTCATTCTCTCCTCCCTCCCTTCCTTCTCTCCTCCCTCCCTTCCTTCTTCCCTTCCTTCCCTTCTCCTTCCAGCCTTCCCTTCCTTCCTTCCCTTCTCCCTCTGGCCTTCCCTCCCTTCCTTCCTTCCCTTTTCCCTTCCTTCACTCTTCCCTCCTTACTTCCCTCCCTTCCTTCCCTCCCTCCTTCCTTTCTTCCCTCCTTCCTTCCCTCCTTCTTTCCTTCTCTCCTCCCTTCTTTCCCTCCTCCCTCCCTCCTTTCCTCCCTTCCTTCTCTCCTCCCTTTCTTCCCTCCTTCCACCCTTCCTCCCTTTTTCCCCTCCTCCCTCCCTCCTTTCTCCTTTCCGTCCTTCCCTCCTCCCTCCCCTTTCTTCCTTCCTGCTTGTCTTCCTCCCTTCCCTCCTCCCTCCCTTCCTCCCTTCCCTCCTTCCTTTCTTCCTGCCTTCCTCCCTCCTTCCTTCTTTCCTTCTTTCTCTTCCTTTCTTCCTCCTTCCTTCTATCCTTCCTTTCTTCCTTCCTTCCTCCTTTTCTTTCTTTCTTTCTTTCTTTCTTTCTTTCTTTCTTTCTTTCTTTCTTCTTTCTTTTTCTGTTTCTTTCCTTTCTTTCTTCTTTCTTTCTTTCTTTCTTCTTTTTTTCTTTTTTTCTATCTTTCTTTCTTTCTTTCTTTCTTTTTTTCTTTCTTTCTTTCTTTCTTTCTTTCTTTCTTTCTTTCTTTCTTTCTTTCTCTCCCCCTTCCTTCCTTCCTTCCTTTCTTTCTTTCTTTTTCTTTCTTTCTTTCTTTCTTTCTTTCTTTCTTTCTTTCTTTCTTTCTTTCTTTCTTTCTTTCTTTCTTTCTTTCTTTCTTTCTTTCT